>NW_026267250.1:211208-214294 GCF_000697945.3 Frankliniella occidentalis | reverse complement strand
GAGAGAAAGTAGTGTGTGTGTATACGACGCGCAGGGGCGGACGGGACGGGCTGGCGGACGGCAGGTCTCGCTCACTGCAGTGCAAATCCGCGAGTGAGGATTATCGCACTTTTAATCCCGCGTGTGCCTCGGCGATGCAGAGAAAAAGTTTTCTCGCTCCCGCGGGGTACACCTGTTAGACGAATAAAGTTTTAGCGACCGCTCGAGCACTAACAGTGTGTTATGCGTGTGCGACGAGTGTGTCGTGCGTTTCGTCTGCTTCAACAGTTAAACTAAACTCCTTTCTGTCTGGCAGGGGCCAGACATTTCTACTTTGTTCTCTACTTACCCCAATACCCCCAAAATACTCTTGAAAACGATGGGGAAAACGTGTTACTGATGAGCAGAAGAACTCGCGCCGTCTGTCTCTCTAATGGATTTGAGATGATTACATACTTTCTCAAGTGCAGTGCGGTGCGTGGGCGCGCGCATGCGTGCGCGTGTGTGTCTACTACACGGCCGGATGCACACAGCCGCACGCGCACTGCGCACACAAACGCACCTGTCGATAGTTCGCAACACGGCGCACATACCCCGGGGCTGAAAGGCGCGGATAGCGACCGGGCAAACTCTCTAAATGCGCCCTTGGGCTCTCCCCTCTCCTCTTGGGGCTGTTTGGAATAACAAGTGGACCTTAGAGCAGGGGGTACAAATATTATGCGGTCCCAAAAAGATCAGAACGGTCATTGAAGTTCATGGAGCAGAACCCATGATATTTCTACCCCGAGGGACAAATGTCACGAGTTGCCTATGGACTCCAAATAACCGTCCTGATGCCTTTGGGACCCCATAATATTTGTACCCCCCTAAAGGTCCATACGTGGTTTCCAAACAGCCCCAGTGCACCCCGCCGTGCCCCCGCCCCGAGTCGTTGCCCGGCTGGCCGTGACCACCCCCTTGACACCTCGCGCATCATTGTCCATACCGCGCGGGGCTCGTTATCAGTACGACGCGATAGCCGCAGCCACCCGCCCGCGCGCCCGCTGAACAAGAGTGTGTCGACGACCCGCGGGGGCCGCGCGCGAGGGCCGCGAGGTTACTGAACACACCGCGCGTGCCAGCCCGGGGTTAAACAGCTATTTTTACGCAAGTTAATTTTGAAAAATAAAAACTAAATGTGGAAAAAAATAGCAAAAAATTATATAGCTAAATTAGCGAGAATATCGAGCTGATGATGATGAACTATCGTGCCACCCCGAAATGTTCGCAGAACATTCATGCATGAGGGGTTTTGCTGCATCGTAGCTTTGTAGCCGTGACTAAAATGAGGCTCCAAAACATATGTCCCTCCTTTTGTTTCGTGTGCAGTGCCAAAGAGGGCACGAGAATCAGCCATGTCGACCAAAGCTGACGCAGCATCCAGCAGGCTCGGCCTGATGACGCATTGGGGCCGCTCGCATTGTATCATCTGTCGTGGCCTGACCCGCCTCAACCACACCTGCTGCCACCCCGCACCTTTCTCGTTGCGAATCAAAACGTACAACGACGCAATGTATAAAGAGCATCTTGCAGAATTGAAAGGTGGGGCACTATTACAACATTATGCGAACGAATTTGGTTTTCACAGCGTTGCAAAGGACTTCGGGCCCCTTTGCAATGCGAAACAATTGTGAGTTTTGAAAACTTTTTTGTTTTGTTTTTTGTGACACACATCTCGTGAAGTTTGCAAAGATTTAAGTCATGTCCCATCGCGATTATCATGGGCTCTTAAGCTTTAGGACTCTGCGAGGGCTTTGTCGACTTGTCGCTGTACGTGCGCGAATCACTATATGCCTCGTCGTGTTCTTCAATGTCCGCGACATGATTCCGCACATTTCATAATGTCTCGCCTGTAGCGCGTTGAAGGTAGTCAAAGGTACCCGCGGCACCCCCCTCCCCCGTTACATTTTGCACCTGATTCCTCCTGCGGTGCGGCCCCACAGCGAGGCGGCGGCGCACGGCTGCGTTTCGCAAAGACCCGCCGCCAACTACGCAGCACCACGCGCCGGGCAAAACTTTTATCTAGGAAAGCTGGTTTCACATATGGGCCAAACCTTTACCCAGGAAAGCTGGTTTCACATATGGGCCACACCTTTACCTAGGAAAGCTGGTTTCACATACGGGCCAAACCTTTATCTAGGAAAGCTGGTTTCACATATGGGCCAAACCTTATTTTTTTAGACTGTCCCTTGTGGTCTGTCTCTACCCGAAGGTAAAAGTTTCCAGTTTTGATAAAGATATCCGATTAGCGTTCCAGTTATTTCTCTCACCTCGCGAGGATATCGCTCCTTGCTATTTCCCAAGGGCCCATCTGAATCAGAGTTTGTGCTTAATACAACACAGCGTGATAGGCGTCGGCGGTGCGCGCGCTCAGGCGCTCAGGTGTCGGGCATGCCGACGGCGTTTATTTGTTTAACGTCGCGACGCCAGAATCGTTAGGTGGGTGAGGTGTGGACCTAGCGTGGCAACTATAGCCTAGAGTGGTCGCTAGAGAGCCGAGAGGAGTGCCTCGATAGGTACCTCCCCAAGACCCTAGAGAAGGCCGTCCAGAGGCGCCCATACATGATCCAAGAGAAGGATGTGCAGATGCACCCACGGGATCCTAGAGAAGGATGTCGAGAGGCACGTACGGGATCCTATACAGAAGGATGTCCAAAGGCGCCCATACGGGTTCCTAGAGAAAAATGTCCAAAGCACCCCCCCTCCCCCGCGGGATCCTAGAGCAGGATGTCCAGTCCAGGGAGGTGCCCGCGGGACCTTACTTGGAGAGAGGGGGCCGCATTTCGCATGCGCCATGGCCGCGCCGCGCGCGCCGGTGCCTCGGCGTAGTCAATCCAAACCGCTATTGGCCGTGACACAAAAATGGCCAAAGCTCGCCTGCTGTTATATGCGCTCCACGCCGCGCCACGCCGCGCCGCGCGTCCGCCGGGGTGTTGGGCCCCTCCCTCCCCGCGCGGGGTCCACGCTAGCGCCGTGTCATTCATTATGTGGCAGGCAGGAAGCAGAGAGTGGACGCACGGGCCGACAAGCTGTACTGGCCTACCCCAACCAGAGTCGCGTGTGCCCTT
>NW_026267250.1:203446-204979 GCF_000697945.3 Frankliniella occidentalis | reverse complement strand
CCCCGCCGCCACGTAACAACATTCCTTGGCAAGACGAGCCCCGTGGTCCGGTCGGTCGGCCCCGTGCCCGGCAGTAAAATAGATTCGAAGGGGGCGTCGGGAGCAGGAGGAGAAATAAAAGGAAGTAAAGCGAGAAATGGGAGAGAATAGCATCGGATGGAAGTGGGAGCTTTGGAACTCTTATCTCATCGGCGGGCGGGGGGCGGCAGGCGGGGCGGGCGCGGCCCGCAGCAGAGGCTCGACATCCAGCAGCATCATGACTGCGCCAAAAACCAGTCTTTGTTTTCGCTCGCCGCGAGCCGAGCCGAGCTGGCCGAGGCGGGGTCCCTGGCCCCTAGCGCGGCGGGGCGGTCCATTCAGGTGTGCCATTCATAGGAGCACTGCGGGGGGCGACCAAAAGCCACGTGCAAAAGCGATTAGTTTGCGACCCCCGACCCCCGCAAAGACTGGCTGCGGCTGCGGAGCCTTAGCCTTGTCATGAGTGCTGCTGAAACATCGACTGCGATGTACGAGTACGGAGTAACCGTCTTCCACCTCTTCTGCCCTCCTCCCCCCCCCAACGGCTGGTTTGGTTATGCGTCAAGCAAGGCAGTTTCCTGCCGGGGACCTCAAGAAGTAGTAGTACTGACTGTTGATTAGTCAGCCAGACTGTGCGACAGCCGCGCGAGGCTCACTGAATGAACGAGTTGACACTGCGCACTGCCAAAAACTTGACGGTCTGGCGGGAGAAAGGCGCTGCTGAAGGCAAGGTGGAAGAGGCTGCTGATGTCGAGACGCGCTCCAAAACTATCCTCGGTCACACATGTCTCCCCCTGCCAGCTTCTCTCAAAAGAAAAGTGACGTTTATCTGATGTAGTGTGGGGCCACAGAGATGAGATGTCACCCGCAGCAGCCTTGGTCGAGGCCAGTGATGTGTCTATGTCTAGGCCTTGATCGAGGCCTTTGATCGAGGCCTTGCTCGAGGCCGCGCCCAGCCCCGTCACTGCCGTCCTCATCGTCATGCACCGAGCGCAGCAGTCCTTCCTGTGGGCGGGGGAGGAGGCCGCCGAGGTGGACCTCTGCCCAGCGGGCCTTACTAGACGCGGCGCCCATAGCCGTAAGCCCCCCCCCCCCCCCGCGCGTCCCGCGGGCCGCTAGTGCGGCTAGAGTCCCGGCAGGATGTGACCTCTTCGCTCCGTCCGCCTACCCATCCAGAGACACGGCCTTGATGACTCCAGAGCCGCGCGACTCCAGCTGCAAGTCCAGTCGGGCATGGGGGCCCCCAGTCCAAAAATCACGTGCACTGCATGGAGGGAACGGCAAACGCCCCACTATCATGGGCTATGGGAAACCCTTCGGATGCTATGAATGACCCATGGGATTTTTCTCCACATGGTGGTTCCCTTCGTGTGCTTTAGAACCTGCATCGTAGAGGAGCTGGCGGGGCGTTGGGCAGCGCCCAGCTGAGAGCACGGCGATCACCGTGGTGTGGAGGAGTGAGTAAAGAATAGCGGTCAGGCCGGTTTGAACCGTCGCGCCGTGGCGGGTGGAGGC
>NW_026267250.1:181652-201220 GCF_000697945.3 Frankliniella occidentalis | reverse complement strand
GGCCCCGCGATGTGTGGGCAGGAAACGATTCTGCCGCCGACGGCCGCTTACCAAATCGTTTTGGCGCGAAAGGCGCCGCGAATAGCATTCCCTCCTCTCGCGTCTCTTGGAGCTGCTGCGGGACTTCCCTCCCCCCAGCCTGCACGCGTTAGCCTAAGAGGGGTGAAAAGAACTCCCAACTCCCCTCAAATTGTTAGATGTCGCTGTGCTGTCGTTTGGCATTGGCTCTTCTTGGGGTGGGTACAGTTCATAAAGCCAAACAACGGTAAACCAAAGGTAAACCGCAACCGCAGACCGCCCTTCGCGCTTCCCTTCGACCGCGTCGCGGTGGAATAACGCCTGGAAGTAGGCGACCCGCGCGACTTGTTGACCCGCTCCCCGTGAGATTGGGGGGTCTTTGATCCCTTCAGCCGGTAAGGCCGATCTGACCATCGCCAGCTTCTTCCTCCTCTCGACGCTCTCACGACGAGTGAGGTGCGACAGTGGGTGCGAGAGAGAGAGGGGCGCTAAGGTAGAGGGGGCGGCGGGCACCCACCCGGCCCGGCATTCCCCCTGCCTGCACTGGATCAATGGGCGGGGGCGGCGGGCCGTCGGATGCTGGGGGCGGCGCCCCCGGCGAGCGGCGTGGCGGGGCGTGGCGGAGGCACCATGGACCAGGGGGGCGGGGGTTCTACTGTGCGCCGGTCCCCTTCATGACTGCTGCCGACCTCATCGATATTTCACGTCGGTCATGATGAGAGCGCCTCTATACCCTTCCAGGAACAACCGGGGTAAAGGCCGCGGTAGGTGTGACACGCGGCAGTTGCTCCCGGAGCAACAAACACAGTCACTCCACACGAATATTCACAAAAAGACAACTTTTTTGACAGCTGAAATAATAACCTATACAGCAAAGAGGAACCCGGGATCGAATCTAGTCTGAGCGAAGGGTAGCAAGGTTTTCCGATTAGGGCTGTAGTCTAGCAACGCAGCCGCTACCAGGCGCCACCGACACACCTTAATGAACGGCGGTTCATGCATAGAATTCTAAGGTGGAAAACGTTTCCCGACTTTACCTCTATGTTGCCCATGGTCTGAAACGCCGTGAAGACGAACATAAATCCAAATCCCAGGAGGATCACATTCAGGTCGGCGCGGTTCATGGTGAGGCTGAGTGGTGGCCGCACCGGCTGGCGCTGCGCGTCAAGTCGAACTGCGATTAAAGTCGGCGGCCAACTGACAGGACAAGTCCAACCTCCATGTAGCCTCGTCTCTACATCGCGCCTCCCGTCATTTTGTTTTTGCTCGTGCCTTCAGACCGCCGCCTTTTAAACTTCGATGGTGCGCGACAGTTGTTTTGGTAAACAAGCGTTTTTCTTCTTCTCCCTGCGTTCCCCGGCACCTTCTTTCAATGTTGAATAAAGCTGCTTTATTTGATGGTTAACTACTTTTCACAGCAAACAGATCGCGTTTAGAGTGCGTTTTCTAGGTTTTGACGAAGAAACGCGATCATGATGCTCCTTCTGCCATGCATCGTCTGCTTCACGTCGTCGTCATTCTGACCAATGTGACCACACAGTCTGCTGTAAACAAAAGCAGAACGGAAAATGATGAATAATCTGGGAGCCTAGATCTCTCATTGGTATCAAGAACGAGATCTTTAATGTTTTTAAATTGTCATTGAATTGTCAATAACTAGATGAAAGTGCGTGTTTCAATCTTTAGAATGATTCCGTATCGACAGGTAAGTCGTTATAAGTTTTACCTTTAATTCTTCTTGAGAATGTAGTGGCTATTATCTTACCTCAGAGTAGACATTGCCTACCTGCCAAGCCCCATTAAGCCTAACAAGTCCGTCATTCAGTACTCATTCTTGTGTATACCTCAAAAATAGGTTTTATCAAGTCATTTGTTAAACGCGAACTGCACCCTCATTCGAAATCTGTACTGAAGTTCCCATCTAATCAACTTTGATTCAATGACAAAGTAGGTGTGTTAACACCTCTTTCACCTTTGCCATTTAGTTTGCAGGGTCAAGCTTACTTATTATTTTAGCTTCAAACGTCATTTCCCCTGTATTAATTAGAAAATAAGTAACTTCAATTATTTCAGATATGCAGAAGTACAACCTTTTGGAGTCTCTTATTGTGGTTTTTGATTTCTAGTTACAAGGACACTGTCAGTGGTTGGTTTGTTTGACAGTGGACCATTGTGAAAGAAACACATGACTAATAACAACAACAGCATTGCTTGAGGCACGACACTTAAACTTATTTTCCTGTTTCTTATTATTCTGTTCTTTTGTAGGTTTCAACGGTGAACGTTAAACAGACTCAATTTTTGTAGTTTGTATATCTGACATGGTGTGTATATGAAAAATTTGGAAGAATTGCAAACCTACCTAATGTAAGCCAAATGTTACCAGCACCATGAAGAAACAATTCTTTCGTGTGAAGCAGCTGGCTGACCAGACCTTTTCAAGGTAATGGCCTTGTCTGTGTGTACTCAGTCCCAGACTGTTTCCCTCATACAAGTCAGTGTGTAGTTCTTTCCAATTGTGTTTTTCTAACATAATGCATGCTATTTCAGAGCTGGCAAAACAGAAGTCTTGTCCGATGATCTTCAAGCTGCTGATCGACGGGTTGAAATTATACGCAATGCCTGTCAGAATACAAGCAAAAAGTTGGCTAGTAGTCTGCTAGCACAAGGACAGGATGCAAATGCAATCAAGGAGAAAAGACTGGTGAGCATTACACATGCTTTCTAATTTTATAATGTTTGACGTTTCTTTAGATACTTTTTATCTACAAATACCAATTCAATTTACAGAAAAGAAGTGCTGAGTATCTTCTTGGTATGTCAATGCTCGAATGTGGTGATCGAAATGAAGATGATGGTCTTCTAGTGTAAGTGCTTCTCAGTTTTAGTTTTCTTCGGCAAATGTTATCATCTGAAATCTGTAATACTTAAACATGCTGTTTTCTGTTTTTAGGAATGTTGTTGTAGAGAGTGGAAAACTGCAAATAGCTCTTGCTAATGAAGTTGTTGATCATGAAGCGCGTGTGGAAGAAAAAGTGGTCACATCATTGCATGCAGTTTCTGAAGGAGAAGTTCCAAACATTCAGAAATTGAAGAGAAATTTAGCTAAATTAATTTTAGATATGGATTCTGCTCGTACAAGGTTATTTCCACTTCCTTTTTTATAATTGTTGTTTAGTAGGCACCTATGTATGCAATGTTGCAAGGTAACAGTGCCTTGAACTACATTTTCAGATATCAAACCGCTGTTAAACATAGCACAAACCAAGCTGGCACATCAAAAGTGGATTCAATAAAAGAAGAACTGGAAGATGCTGAACTTAAAGTAGAACAATGCAGAGACCAACTTGCATCTGAGATGTTTCAATTAATAGCTAAGGAAGCAGATTTAGCCAAAACCATTTTAGAATATGCAAGACTACAGAAATCATATCACGAAAAAGCTCTATCTGTCCTTGATAGTTTTTTACCCGATCTAGAAGCTGTTGTGTGTAAGTCTTCCTTGCTGTAAACCATGCTGTATGCTTTGCAAGTGCTAAGAACTTTCTCAAAATGCTTCAAAATATGTATTTCAGATGATAGTGACATCAGGCCAGTCTTTGGATCCCCTTTGGAAGAGCACCTCCGAGTTACAGCTAGAAAAATAGCTTTTCCTATTGAGCTGTGTGTGTGCTCTTTATTGGAAATTGGAATGGAAGAAGAGGGCCTTTTTAGAGTGGCTGGAGGTAGATAATCAATATGCCTTATAATTAATATCCCTCATTGTTGTTTTCTCACATAGTTTTGACTTATGATTACTCTGTTCTTTAGGTTCTTCAAAAGTACGGCGTATGAAACTGAGTCTCGATGCAGGCTGCTTGTCATTCCCTACTGCTCTTGAATACCGAGATCCACATGTAATTGGGGGAGTACTCAAATCTTACCTTAGAGAACTTCCTGAACCCTTAATGACTTTCTCTCTGTATGATGAGTGGATGGCAGCAGCTAGGGTATCTTCGTCAAATGATACACGCCTTCAAGCCTTGTGGTCAGTTGTGCAGAAACTACCTGAGGCTAACAGAGACAACCTGCGATATTTAGTGAAGTTCCTTGCCGCCCTCTGTCGGAATCAAGACGTAAACAAAATGAGCCCACAAAATGTGGCTATAGTCATTGCTCCCAATTTGATTTGGAGCCCAACTAACAGTCAGGATGCGAACAACATAGGCATGAATATGAGCACAGCTAACTTCTGTAGTGTGATCGTTGACTCTTTAGTCACATTTGCTGACTGGTTTTTCCCAGGAGAGGTTGATTTCTATGTAACATTATCTAGAGAAGCTGCTGCAGAACTAGTGAATGGTGTGCCTAATCCACCACAACCAGGACACACTCGCAACAGTAGTGCTGATGCTCAGCTTGTTGATACTTCAGCTGGTGGGGACATGCAGCGCACACAGTCAAATAGCAGCTTATCTGACTTGAACAATAGGTATGGATATAAAACGATGATTACATCGTGTGCTATTGGCATTGCTTGTTTGTTGTTTTAAAAGTTCTTTTTTATCTATTTTACAGTCCCCCACATGGCAGCCCAAAGCCAGCGACTCGCCATAAGAAGAAGCCTGTTGCTCCAGTACCACCAACTTTAGTGAACACCAATCATTCCACTGCTAACACTTCTACCGCCACTACCACTATTACTATTGCCAAAGCTGCTTTTTCAAACACTGGTAATGTTACTGTTTCGGTAACACCATCAGTGAAATCTGAGAAACCCGGCAAACCTCCTCCACCTGCTAATGCACCACCCATCACAAGACTTGTGGAGAAACCTGCTAAACCACCACCACCCGTGTTGCCTCAGGATAAAACTCTCTCTGGCTCAAACACAAAGGCTACTGCTGCTCAACAAGTCTCAGCACATCCTGCCAGTTGTTTGTCTTCTGATCCTGCACCGGTATATAACAGAACTATCCTCTTATCTTTTATTGTGACAAATATCAAATTTTATTATTAGATCCTTACATATCTCTGTTGTGCAGGTGGATACATCTGATCAGGAAACATTTAAAACCCCAGTTCATATTGGGTTTGAGCACTTTGCAGTAGATCCTTCCAATTCAACCTCTTTTCCTGCCAGTACTGTCTGTGATAATCCTTGTGGAAATGATGGTGAAGGAAAACAGTCTACTTCTATTGCCTGCTCTGCAACAACCCCAAATAATATTTATGGGACTTTAGAAAAGAAACGTCCTCAAAGACCAACACCTGTTGCTGCTCCCAGAACTACCTTGTTGCACAAGGGTGACAATCAGGGTAAGTATATCATATGTATGCGCGGTACCACTAATCTGATATGGTGTACAATTTTGTATATTTCATAGTAATATATTTTCTTTCAGGTAATGGCAATGGCCTAGCTCCTTTGGCAACAGCTGAAGACGAATTTGCAACTGTTGTACTTCGTCGAACTAATCTGGAGGGTGCTCTCTCTGATGCCGCTCACAAACCTGCTGTACCAGAAAGACCAGCTACATTACAGCGTCCCTTAAGTTCATCATTTCGCCTTACTAAACCCACTCAAGAAACCACCACTATTGTTAACATGTCAACTTCCCTTCAGGGCTGTGTGGAGTTTAGTAACCCTGGAAACCTTGGCCAGGTAAAGTAGAAACAGTTATCTTTCAAAATTTGTGGTATCTTTGCAGTATCTTTATTTTTAAGCTTGAATCATTGCATTTATTTTATCTTCTTTAGGAGGATATTGCTTCTGAAAAATCCCAACCCACTTCTTGTGAAAAGCAACAGGTGTCTGTTGTACATGTTGGAGGCAGATCAGAAAATGTTTCAGAACCTCAAGTATTACAAAGATCAGCTTCTCTCAGTGGGAGACCAAGTCAGCTAACAATACATACTGGTAAGTTCCACATTGATCAGAATGGATTGATTCAATTTATTGATTATTGCCATCTGGAATACTGTAATTGTAAATTTAAATTTTACCTTGCAGATAAACCTGAAAGGCCACCAAAACCAGACGTACCAGTAGCCGCTGATAGAATCTCAGTTAATTCTCAGCCCACTAGTCATGCAGCCAATCCAGAATCTGGTTTGTTAATACATGATGTTTGATTAAGAAATGCTATTTTGCTAGTTTAGGACAGATTTATTTTGCAGTATAGTTTTAACTTTTTTTGTTTTTAGCTTCCTAACTTATTAGTTCTTTTATTTTCCTGGTTTTTTATTATCTTGTTCTGCAAATATTGATAATGACCTTGCCTGCAAGTTAATGTTTAAAAAAAGTTCATTTCATTTTGCTTAAGTTTTTGCACTCCAATAATATTTTCAGCCTTTTAAGTGTTTTATGTAGATGGATGTTATTGACCTGTTTTTGTGTATTGTATTAGCATGAAAAACTAATCAAAGTTATATTCTAACTAAGTATGGCAACGCTTTCATGTGTCAGGGGAAAATCTGGTACCTTGCGGTGGTCATTATGGGTCATGGCCAAGATCGCCCAGGCCTCAGCCTCCCCCACCCCCACCTCCTGCTCGACCAAGAGTAGACAGCATGGCAGAAAGCACTGATCTTTGACTACAATATTTAGTTTGCTACACAAGCAGGGTAAGAGGGCATAGCTCTTTTTTGTGTCGCCCTCAGTGTGGAGGGTCTGGGTTCGAGTCCCAGATAAGACATGGCTGTTAATTAGGACACACATCCCCTCACTACTTTCTATTGCTTTGAGTTTCTTAAATCTTATTATTTTTGTGCTATCAGATTTAAGTTCACATTGACTGAAAATGTATTTTGACTGTGGTCTTCTAAATTTCAATTTATCATAAAAACTGTTCTTAATCTAAGTCTTTTTTTCTAGGTAAATTCAAAGGCATGACAGTGAAGACACAGCTGTAGTTGTTGTATTCAGTCATCAAGCTCAGCTAACCACCTGGGGATCTGTGTTGGTAGCAATCTGTCAGTTTTGCCTCTTATTTCTGATCTACTTTAAGTGCTTTTATTATTGGTGCTTGAAACAAACACACATAGTAGAGTTTCAGATAAACAGGTTAGGAACAGAAGAATTACTGTTATCACAAATCTTTAGTAAAAGACTGTTGGATTTCTCTTTTTGTGTTGAGTGGACCACACTTTCTTGAGTATCTCATGACATGCTCATGTCATCAGTTTATCTGATGAAAATGTTTTGTAAACTAGAGAACAACTGCATTTCTGTTAATATTTGCTTTAACAACCATTAAAAATGTGTAGGTAGTTTATGTAGTATGGTTGTAAAACAAACTGACATTTCTTTTCAAATTGTTATGAGCATTATACATGGCATTTTTATTAATACTCTATACTTTAACATAAGGTGCATGTTAGAGTACAAAAATATTGCATTTTGTTGAAAATACATTTTTCAAGATGGACTGAATGTAGCTTGTCATTCAAATCTAGTTTTGCCGTCCATCATTAGACTGGATTTTTAAAGTCATATCACAGTTTAAGTACGTACATATGGTCTGGCTGGATAAAGGATATTTCTCTTCCCTTATGTTCCATCAGGTATGGCAATTCACTTTTATAAGCTCAACCCCTGTAGTTGGTAACCATTAAATTACTATCTTTGCTGCATAGTAATTCATGCACTTTGTTAATCACTGCTGAACACACACACATATTAAATACTATAGTATAAAATGAAAGGAAAAAAGTTTTAATGTAGTGTTATTCTGTAAGTCAAATAAGTGCTTTTCCTGAGACTCAGAATAATTAGTGCTTCTGCATTTTGTTATTGTTATAAGCTGGTTGCTAATTTTCTGAGTATTCAGTATTTATTTTCAATGGTATTATGTGGGGTTGTCAACAATGTAAAGAAAACTTCTCATTTGAGCCAAGCATTGGAAAACCAGGGTTTCTGATATCTTTAATTCCTTATGTGAGCTTGTGGCTTTGATCAATGGCTTTAGTGTTACAGTATGTTATTCAATAGTCTTTCCTAGAAAGAGTTGATTTATTTTTGAAATGAAGACAATTTTTACCAAGTACAGTATAACAGTTTGGAACATATCTGTTGTGTAAATTGAATTTGTAGGGAGTGAAAGTGTTAAAAACTAAACATGTAAATACTTTTCTCAAATGTTATTGTTTCCAAGGTTTAAGCATGTGATTTTTTGTAATTAAATTTATATTCCAACATGTAAAACCTTGACATTGTGTGCATTGGTTCATATTGTAGGTGTACTGTCCAAAATAAGGATTTCAATTTCACATATAGAATACATTACAGTAAGTGGATGTTAGTACATAACTTAAAGCTCCTCTTCATGAAGTACTTAAAATTACCTGGATCAAGCTGTTTTAGGCTCTGTTTCACAGGTTTTTAAGTGACTTCCACAAAATATTTGAGTGCCTTGCTTTGTATTTTGTGAATCACTCTACTAACTCAACATGTTTAATTTGAATGTTCTTGTATGGAATTGAAATCCTTTGACAGATTTGAAAGACATTAATTGTGATTTAGCATTTGTTGAGATGATGTGTAATCAGTTTTGGTGTTACCATGGCTTCGCATATTGAATGTCCTGTACCTTCTACTTGAGTACTCTGTGATTTGTTGGAATTTAAAGTCCAATTGCTTGATTATCAGATAAGAGTTGTAACAAGAGCAAATCATTTGAAGCATTGAACCAATACTTCAGGCATCTTTGTCAGTCTTAATACGAAATCATATCTAGTCTTTGTTTTGAGTTACTGCAAGTTACATATTTACCAACTTAACTTTTGATAGTTGCATCTTTCAAGCTGTTGTTTTCTCCCATGGACAACCATCATATTGGACTTCAAAGGATGCATGAAGCACATCAATGGTTACACCTATCCTTTGTACGGTACCATGTTTGAATTTGATTTTGACTTTGTTTTGTCAGGATGATTTACAGCTGAGGTCAAGTAGTGGTTTCATCATAAAACTTGGTTGTTGTCTAATAAGCAGCTACCACCAAGCACAGTATTTAGGAAGCTCTATTGAAGTCTTAAATAGTCTACGGTTCCTAGTTAGGCAGTGCAAAGTGGTTTTTAATGAATGGCTGTGTGAAGAGCAAGCTAGGTCTAGGTGAAAATGGTGTTAAAACCTTGTCTTCCAAGTTTTGTTTGTAGTATGTAAGAACTTGAAGTAGTGCCTTTTATTCTTTAGTGCCCCACAAGCTACATACAGATCGTTTCCAGGTATTTTTTGAAAAGTTTCAAACTCAGCTCGTTACTTTTGATATTACCCACAATAATTACTTGTTCAATTGTTTATATCTCATTTCATATGTTTCTCTAGTTTTATTTCTTTTGACTTTATTGCACTGCTTTCTTTCCCTGTCTCTTTTCTTTTCCTCCCTATTTTTTGTTAGTTTGCAATGTATGACTTGCGCACATTTTTGTTGAATATTGACTAATTATAAACCAGTTTGTGCTGGGTTGTTAGGTACTACAGTGCTCCGTGATATCAACCAAGAATATTTTGACCAGTTGTTTTAACTCATATTAACGCTCACCTGGAAGTTTGGTATCTAATATTGTCAGAAAAACCTTTTCCATTTGTTTATTCTATTCTAAAGAGTAATTACCAAAGCTTCATTTACGTAAAGGGTGTAAAACTCTTCAATTGATTTACTGTAGTATTAAAAATAAAGAAATAATGTTCTTCTTTTGCATTTTATTTAGTTTATGTAAAGCATTGTATTGCTACTGAAACCTTGTTGTCATTGAACGTCAAATTATGTTGAAAACGGAGGCTAATCTCATTTTTATTATTTTGTTCCAGTATTTAATCACTGTAGGCACACTCAGTCAACAATCACTGGTTTGGCCAGTCAATGATGCTGATCAAAATTCATTATTGTATTGTAAAAAATTGAAGACTGAATTGATTTGTTCCTGTAAAAAACAGGACAGTAGTTTCACCTCTTTTTATGGATGGAAAAAAACAATGGTGGTGATTGTACCATTCCACTTTCTTAGTAATTTGGTTGGAATTTGCTTGTAAAACGACAAATTAATCACGTGTGCAGACATTCTGTAAGTGGTGTCTTGATTTTTTGTTTATATGTGCCTTCCAAATAAACTTCAAATAAGAATCTACCATGCATCCAGAGTGTGTAGGTATTTGCTTAAAAATATTCTTTGTTTGTCTGTTAGCAATTTTATTAATATTTTGTATTTGATGAATATAATAAACTGTTACTGTATATTTGTCTGTGATTGTGGGTTACCCTTAAAACACAGTCTTATCTAATATTTCTTCACAAGGAAAAGTAACAGTATCCGTAACCATAGGAAAGGTATCCATATCCATCCATATCCAGACGAGAGGACTGCTTGGCCAACCCAAGCAACACTTTTATGTTGACGCAGCTTATAGGAGAACAAAATTTTTCATATTGCTCAAAGTTACACTCGAAACTGAATGTAACATGACCACATCATGCCACCTTAAAGATTACAAATAGAGAGTTTCAGATTGGACCACTGATGTTACAAATAATAGGTAGTTATTTCTTATCTAAGTAGAGAATCAAGCTAAAAGATTGCATTCAAGAAAAAATAATTGAACTTCACATGGTGCAAGAGATCACAACTTCGTTGTTCTTTCAGGAATGCAGGTGCACACACTACACAAAGCACAGTCACTTATCTAAAGAGAATACTAACGTGGAACAAAAATATCAAATTTATAGCAATTCTGATATATTACTTTATGAGAAGATTGAGCAAGTTAATGTTGTACAAAACCCTCCATAAAAGAAAAAATTACTTATTTACCCGTTTTTTCTGTACCATCTCTTCAACAACTTCTGCCATCAAATAGGATGGCTTACACAACATAAATGCATGGTCCAAACTTTTCTGACACACTTGAGCTTGTACACCGGGAACAGCTTTGATAAGCTTCTCATAGTGGGAGACAGGAGCCCATCTATCATGGTCCCCATAATACAAAACAAGTTTTCCTTTCCTTTTATTAATAAGTTCCACATCTAGTTCTTTGATTACCTGCATTTCATCTAAAGCTAAAGAAAAAACACTTCGTAAAATCTTTGGATTAATGAGCTGTATAACAGCATGCTTAACTGTTATACTTGTGCCTGTTCCAAACAGCCTAAGATACAGGAAAAGAAGAGACATTTGAACAAATTTAGGCAATACAAAAAATATTCCTGCCAAGAAGTACACAAGCCAAAGTATATGAACCACTACTTTACTCAGGAAACGTCCATTTGGAGTGTCGGCAATGTGTTCCAAAACAGGGAAAAGGAGATACGATGCTTGAACTTGTTCAGCAAACTGAATAAAAACAGAACACATAGATCAATGCCATTACTAGTGAAATTTTTTAATTTAACTCAAGAACATGCAAGTACTTACATCATCATCCTTCAGGAGCTGTAGAGCCATATATGCTCCGACAGAATGTCCTAGAAGATGAATCTTACACCCTTTTGGTATGTATCGCTTAACAAATTCCTTTTTGTTTACGATCTGTCCCTCAACATCATATAGCTGCTGATTCTTATCAAGATTTGGAATCAACCTACAAATGAAATATAGGCATATTTTAATACACTTACTTGAATTTAATTAAATTAGTGAAGTTCTTTCACAGATTCAATTTTACATACCCGGACCCAGAAGGAAGCTCATGACCAGCATGTGATATGACCCAGACAGGCATCTTTAACCTGTCATGCAATTGCTGAAGAAATTCAGAGTAGAACATGGCAACTCCAGGGTTACCCGTGAACAAAAGTAGGACTTCTTTCTCCTTTGATAAGACATTAGGTTCATCAATCCAACCACCCCATGTCATAACATGTGTTGGAACATAGTTCAATGTAATAAATCCTTCTTTGAAATTTGACATGGTTCTAGGTATCCTGAAATGTAAGCGGAGGGTAATTAGCTCTCTTCCAACAAATATAGAGCGGACATTGGCAGAAGTGAGAAAAACTAGCCCCTACTTCCTAACTTGACAGTTGAGTTCCTGCCAGACTCACAGAACTGACAGCAGACAAATCAATGACTAGGCACAAAGAAGACAATCGAAAAGTAAAAAAAAAAAAACTAGTAGTGTCAAAAAAAAAATACTGAGCACACTTGCATACCCTACTTATCAAATTACTTTGAGGTAATGTAAATTGACAACACAATTAAGGAGTTATAGTTTTAAGAATGAAATTCGAAACTTACGTTCCAAAAGATAGAGAGAGAGTTCGTCTTATGAGGAGCAAATGAATGCAAGCAAGGTTGCACCTGCTACCTGTGGCCTGGATCTGAGTTGCGACATACATGCAGCCGACACACGTCGGCGCAATCTCCCAAACCTGTTTTTGTATCAAGTTTTTGTTTTGTTTATTTCGCTATTACTTTTCATATCGGACAAGGTACGCCTAAGTATGAAAAATATTTCGGAACGCTAACCAGGTTCCTGGAACACTGGAATAATGCTGTTAAATATATTCCGGCCTTTTCTTATCCTGATTAAGGTCAATCGTCATTGATTGGAGCGTGTGGTGCACGACTGGAGGGAGATCCATTAGGGTCCGCGCGGACGTTTCCCGAGGCGACGCTAACCGACGCTAACGGTAGCGCGTAGCGCCTGCCACGCGCTGGGTAGGCCAACCCGCCAAACAGCCGTGTGAAGACGGCGGCCCACCCAAGAGCGGGAGCGTCGGGCAAGTGAACGGTCGTCGAGCAGCTTTCCGTCGCGTCACTTCGACACCTCGGGGAACATTTTTTGTGGTGGCACCACGATGTAGGGAGCACTTATGCGACTGTCTGGCTGTGTTGTGGTGTGTGCACCCAAACACAGAGGTGCGAAGGCTTGCAAGAGTCTGGTGTCGTGTGGTAAATGATCTCAACTTACTCTTGGATGACGGCGCTTTGGTAAAGCGGTACAGCCTGCACAGCCACACCTTCTGCTCAAGGCAACACACAGCGGTGACTATCGCCGTACTCGATTGAGTCACCCGCTACGCCCCGCGGGCTCCGCGTGTACCGGCGGACAGTCGACGGTCGGTGGGGGGCGGCGGACGGGCAGCGGGCGCATGCGTTGAACAGGGCCGGGGTACAGCGGGAATGGGAGGGGGTCTTAGCGGTGGAGCAGACCCGGGGGATGGTTGGGGTCGTCCTGTTAGGGCGGCGGGGTTGGGAGGCATCGACTGGGGGGGTCGGTGGGGGGCGGGCCCCGGCGAGGGTGGAGACGACGGTGGAGGAGGGTGGCGGGGCGCTCGGGGGGATGGGGTAGCACGGCAGAGCAGCACGCTGTGTCTGCGGAGTGGAGCCTGGCCCAGGCCCACGCCTCGCCCGCTCAGTCCGTCGATAGCCGCGGCGTAGCGCGCACCGAGTGCGGCCCAGGCGCAGCCGAGGCGCAGCCCAGGCACAGCCCAGGCGCAGCCGAGGCGCAGCCCAGGCGAAGCCCAGGCACAGCCCAGGCACAGCCCAGGCCAGCCAGGTCCGCGTGTGCACTCAAGGGGTGGCCGAGGCATCCGCCGCGACCAGCGGGGACCACAGCATCCTCCCCGCCGACGTCGTCGTGGACCCCGCGCCACGCGCCGTCCTGCAGCCCAACGTGATCCCGCGCGGCCAGGCCACGAGGGCGCCCCCCATGAGGCCGCCCAGGGCGAGCGGGGCCGGGCGCGGGCCCCGGGACCGCCCCGGGACAGTGTAGCGACGGTGCAGGGCGCGCGTGAGCCATGAGATGTGTCCCGCCCCCGTCCCCTGGCCTGGTCCGGGGCGCGACACCTGGCCGTCGGCACCCGGCCGCCCCCGCCCCGCACGCCCGCTCCTGCTGCTGCTCCTGCTCGTGTGCCTCGGCTGCACGATGACACGGGCCGGGCCCGGCTCGCCGCTGCACCACGACGAGTACGACGAGGACGACGGGCCCTCCCCGGCCGAGGACCACGAGGACTATTCCGAAAATGGCAACCACACAGGTGAGCTAAGGGCATACGTATATTTTTCCCGCCAAATGCACAGACTATGCCTCTGCCTACTTCGATTTATGTAGGGATAACATCTGAAGTGGACTGCTGTTGACTCCTCTTCATCCGATTCACCCATGCTGAAGATGCTCTAATGGCAGGCCGAAAAGTGTCGACACAATGAGCGCTTCACGAGGCGACGCTGATGGTAGCGCCTGTGACGCTGGGAGTAGGCCAGCCCGCCAAGCAGCCGTGTGGAGACAGCGGCCCGCCCAGAGAGCCGCAGGGCGAGGGCGCCCGAGCCCGAGCGCCGGGGACCTCGCTGGAGTGGGCCCAAGCAACCGCCGCGTGCATAGCTAGGGGTGTCCCCAACACCGAATCAGTAGCAATGACCTCGAATGTCCTATTTATAAACAGCTTAGCACGATCCAAGACACAACTACAGAGATTCGCTTCGCGGTGCTCGCGGAATGACCGAGTACTTCCCCTTTCACCTGCCCGCGATTACCATCGACCTGGACTTCCCCCCGGCCGGCCCGCGGGCCTCGGCGGCCCCAGAACCCCATGGGGCCGAGGCCCAAGCCGGCCCAGCCCCTTTCCCTTTCGCATTACGCGCCTCGCTTCGTATCGCCTCGCCTCGCCGTCCAAGTGGCCCCAGCGGCCGGGCCGGATTTGATAAGACGTTTTGCCGCCAAAACAACCCTCTCCCCCCCCTGCCCCGGCCCAGGCCCAGCTCAGCCGCCTCCCTGTCAGATGGAGTATCCAGGCCCGCCCCCGCCCCCTCAGCGTGACGCCCCCCCGTGGCGCGGTGGCGGTGCCCCCCGGCCTGGAAGTGTTATATGGCCCCGACCCAAACACCGACCTGCTGGCCTGCAGAGGTGTCGGCACTGGAGGCGCTGCGGGGGGCGTGGCGTGGCGTGGCATGGCGTGGCGTGGGCGTGCTGAGGGTGTATTGACCGGGCCGGACGGGGGCCCTGCCCTGGGGACGGGTTGCCCCACCAGACAAGCCGGCTGGGCCCGTCCGGCCGGCCCAGGTCCACAACAACATCCAAAGGGAGGCGTGCGGGCGTGAGTGTGACATCCGATCACGCAAGTGGCTCGGAATGAAAAAAAAACACATCGAAAAACCAACAAAGTAATAGTTTTGTCAGAATTCTATACATTGCGTGCTTTTTTAAGGCGTGTCATTCACTTTTCGGCAAGGAATGGCACAAACTTATTGCGTTAGCCGACACCGCTCAAAAAGAGAGATATGAAATTTCGTCTGAAACATGCAGTCAGGTGCTCAACCTTCCAACTTTTGTATGTGTTCAACTGTCCGTTGAATACTTGCGAGTGTTTAACCAAGTGGTTCTGCTCTGCTTGCAAGTCTTCCAGTCCTCTCTTGAACAGCCCCTCCCACACTGTAGTGGGCTAACGCAGGGAAGTAGGGAAGTGTTCAACACAAGAGTTGAACACAACTACTGAGTTGAACACTTACTTGCAAGTGTTTGATGGTTGGACGTTTGGTTATCTGCACTCGATCTGCACCCAGAAAAATCGTTTCTTGTTCCGAGTAAATTTTTCCTTGTCTCAAGTGCACGCTGTCACAAGATCAAATTTACTCTTGAAACAATCTGTGATTTTCTTTCGAATAAGAGAAAAATCTTATTTCAAAGACTGTATTGCCTTGTTTCAATAGTGAATTTCATCTTGTGTCAGCTTTGCACTTGAATCAAGAAACTAGTTTTCTGGGTGTGTGTAATTTTTTTTCTTTTGGCAACGAGAACGAGATCTAAACCTAGGAGCCAAATTAATTGTTCTTGTACCTGAATTGGGCGAAAATGGCGCACGAAATAAAGGAAGGGGTGCACAACAAACGCGGTTGTCCATGACTCCCAGCCCTCCGCCTCCTCCTCCTACCTCACCACCCCAACGCCACGCGACGCCACCCTATCGTCGTTGCGTGCCGGGGTCGGGCCCTGGCCGAGCGAAACTGGACAGCGCGGGAGGGGAGAGGCACCCTCAAAGTAAAAGCCGCGCCGCTCCCACGCTGCTCCACGCCGTTCCACGCCGCTCCACGCCGCTCCACCCCGCTCCCACGCCGCTCCCACGCCGCTCCACGCCGCTCCACGCCGCTCCACGCCGCTCCACGCCGCTCCTCGCCGCTCCTCGCCGCTCCGTCTGGCAATAAAACTTGGTGGAGCGGGACGGGGCTCCAATAAATTAGATGATCAAATTAAAGTGGTCGCGACGAGAGGAGGGACTCTTGCCCCTCACTCCCCCCTCCCCAGTCACGTCCAAATGTTTGCGAGACCCTGGCCTGCTGCCTCCTAAAACGAAGGAAAGGACAGCGAACAGACGTAAAGGGGGGAAAGGGGGGGGGGATGACCCACGACCACACTGCTTAAACAAAAAAGGTCATGACGCACCACCACTGCTTTTGCCAGAGGGTCTGCTACGTGTGCTGACAGTGTACTTTGTTTTTTCCACGACCAAATATCCAATTTTATCATTTCCTCACCCAACTTCCCTTTTCACTGTCGTTTTGTGGTGCGGTCTCTCCCCCGCCTTTCGCCCATACGCGGCCCTGCCCCCCGCAGTCGGGGGAGGGGGGCGGGCCTTATAGGCTCTGGCTTAGCAGAAGACACGAGTGATTCATACCGGAAGCGATCCAGGTTGTCTAGAGAGGCCGCAGACTGCATTGAGTCGATACAACCCCCCCTCCTCTTCCTCTCGTATTCCCACTCCTTCCCCACCGTGCTAGGGGAGGAGGGAGAGGCGTGTACCCTGCAGCGGGGGAGGGGGAGAGGCGAGGCAGGGGAGTTAGGGGGTCCCCTCCTCGGCGCTATGGCCACTACGTAGTGGTCTATGGTATCGTAGCCGAGCGTAGCCCTAGCCCTGCAGCGGGACAGGCGAGGAGGGCCTCGGTGAGAACGGAGTAGAGGCCATAGCTGACAGCTTGCACAAGCCGTGTTCTCACGACCTCTGCGGAAAATCATGAACCAGGGAGAGGGAGGTATGGCTCACGCTCACGCAAGCTGCGTTCAAAAATTTCTGACTGGCACAACGTTTTTGATGACTGAACCCAAATAACATCGGCAAATATAACCATATACAAAAACTTGACGGTTTCGTTTCATTAGCCATAAAGCCCCCTTGTTGTAATTTAAAGATCCAATCACTAAAGGAAAATGGGGGGGGGGTAAGAAAGGGGCAATAGTAAGGAATACCTGTCCTGTCGCAGATTTGGGCTTGGGCTATGGTGCAATGCTTTTTGTCGAAGCGACAACAGACACATCATGTTGTACCTATTTTCCCTGAGGTCGTGGAATCCGCTTACGCCCCCTTCTTGACATGGGAATGTCGCACGGCTGTTCTCCCTCCTGTCTCTCTCCACGAAAATATTATCTGAGCGATGGCACAGAAAAGACGTTCGTACGGCTTCTGGGGCCCTCTTCAGTCCCGGTCGGACCGAAACGCCCAGCCGGGCGATGCCTTAGCTTATTAGGAGCAAGTCGGATAAATAAAGTCTACGAAAAAATATCTAAAGGGAGAAAAAATGTGGCGACATCCGGCGCCCGTACGTCTGCTGCGTTTGGTTTGAAAATGATCAAAAGATCTATCGCTTTGAATTGACTTCTTGCTCGCGTGCATACCGTTGTATTTCAACGCCGTGCATTTTTCTTTCCCCCCTCAGCCAACTACTGTTTGTTTTCTTGCACCCGCGGAGGAATGAAAAGGGGAGGGGAGGGAGGGGGGTAATAAGAGGGAAAAAATGAGAAAAACAGCGGCCAGATAGGAAGCTGTGAGAGCCACTCGGCGCCCCGGGCAGAGCGAGTGCAATAAAAGCAACGGCAGCGCTGCTGGGCTGCGGCACCGGGGGGGATTGAGAAGGGGGAAAGGGGGGGGGGGGGGGGGGTCCGATACAGTCGGTCGGCGGTGGTGCCGCCCTGCCACTAAAACAATTACCATGTAGAGTGAATCCGAATGGGGGACCGTGTCACTCCGCTTCATGACACATACTCCTCTCGACTCTCTTACAAAAATCACTGCATTTTTTCGACAACTTTTTCTTTTGATTTAGCTCCATACATTTATGCAGGAGACTTAGTGTGTACTTGACCAAGCACACACAATATTCTGTGTACTTGACCAAGTACACACAATATTCTGTGTACTTGACCAAGCACACACAATATTCTGTGTACTTGCCAAGTACACAGAATATTCTGCATACATGTTGGTATGCAGAATATTCTTCATTCAAGTACACGCTTGGGTTTCCAGAGTGTGATTTCTGTTTATACAGTGCAGTGCGCAGTCATCATTGTTTAAATGGCTGCAGTTGTTAGTAATATTATAATAAAGCCAAATGTGCACAGCGGACTTATGAGGCGCAAGTCGAATCAAAATCATCACAAGTAAATGAAATGCAGGCAGTTACACGCGTATAGTCATTTGAGGGGCAGGGAGGTGGCGAAGCACGGTAAAGTGACTCTTTGGTTTCCAAGCAGAAGTGCTTGGTTTCCAAGCAAAAGTGCTTGGTTCCCAAGCACATTTTGCTTAGAAATGACCAGATTTGCTTGGAAACCAAGCAGTCACTTTTACCGCGAGGCGAGGAGACGGCCGTGTGCGGCGCGTTGCGTTGCGATTGGCGCGGAACGTTCGGAGGCTCCCTCTTAGAGGGCGTGGGCGCCTCCTCGGGTCGGCGGCATGGAGCTGCAGCACGCTTTCCTCCGGGGCACCCAACCGGCCCCACCTGCCGACACCGCGGCCTGGGATTACGGCGATGATAAACATGGGAAATAATAGTAGCTGTTTTGGAGAGGGGGGGTGTAGTGACTCCCCCGCCCCCTCTCGGCGCCACCCTGCTGCGAAGCAGGGATGAGAATGCGATCCCTATTGATCGTCGGCCACGCTACTGGCGCGAGGGGGGCGGAGGGTGGCGGGGGTCCTGGAGGTGTATACGGACAAGCGCTTTGCCTTGCGCCTCTGCCCTGTCCTGGTTTCTCCTTTCCTTCTCTCTCTCTCTCTCTCTCCCTCTCAGTCTCTCTCACTCTCTCTCGCTCTTTCTCTCACTCTCCTGATGCGGATGCGAGTCCCTTGATGCCCCGCCGCAGCCGCCTGCGGACCTGCGGGTAGGCCGACCCGCACGACACCCGCGCGCACAGCCTCCTCTCTTGCCTACCCGCCAGGCGCTCACCGTTGCCGCCGCGCCGCAGCCCTGTGGACGACACGGACGGCAATGGCAAATGTAACCTGAGGACAAATTTGTTTTGTTTTGTTTTTGTTTATTCGTTTTGTTGTAAATGTACAGAAATCATTGTCAGGTTATTTGTACAAAATGTTATAGGTTCGACATTATTTTTACAGCTAACACATGAATTTATTCACTGGGTGAAGACCCACGACCACTACACAGGGAGCGGGGGGGAGCGACAAAGGGGCCTCACCACCACCGGCAGCCGCGGTAGAACGCTCGCCACTCCACTCGTGTTTGCACGGTAGAGCTTTGCTAAACCCAGGGCTGCTCCTTCCGCTCGTTTGCCGCAGTCTAGTCGAGACGGCTCGTTGGCCGAAGCCAAAAATATAACCATATACAAAAACTTGACGGTTTCG
>NW_026267250.1:179723-181556 GCF_000697945.3 Frankliniella occidentalis | reverse complement strand
GAGAGAGAGAGAGAGAGAGAGAGAGAGAGAGAGAGAGAGAGAGAGAGAAGGTAGGGGGGAGTGTTCATGCGCCGCACCGTCTGTCCAATCATGTGCAAATCCCCCGCAAATAGCTACCTAGCGCAAACAGACACCGGCAGCATGGATGCGGGCATTAGAGCGAGCTCTGCTTTGGAGGGCGACGCCGCCCACGCCGCGCCCACCTTTGTTGTGGTGGGCCTGGGCTCGGCGGCTCGGCGGGGCGGAGCCGGCGGAGCGGTGTGGCCGCAGGCACGGTAGTGATTGAGGTGGTGGGGTGGTAGGGCGTCATCGCGTCATCTGGTCGCCTTTTCGAGGTGCGGGAGGAGCTATTGTGGGAGCTACACCTAAAATACAAGGCTCTTATTGAACCAAGTAAATATCCTTGGAACAAGTCATTTTACTTGACCTTTGGTAGGAACTTGACTTGTTGCAAGGATTTTTATTTGGTCCAAGAACCTCATTTTTTGGTTATGGTCCGTGTCAACCGTGACAATGATTAATTTGTAAGTATTTATTTTTAAATATACTGCCTTTATTTAAAGTGAATGGAGTAAGAGAGCAAGTCGAAAAGAGGCTCGCCTATCTGATACCGTTGTTCTATTATTCAGTCATTTATTCGATGTAATTGACTTCAAGGTCAAACAGTGACAGAGTTTATAATTGATTTTGTTTCACTTGATCTCCGAACACGTTTTATTCATGTTTTGTTTTCAAGCAACATTCGCGTGGAATTTAAAATTTGCTTGGTTTCCAGAATGTCGTCTTTACTGTCGTGTTGAAATACCTGAACAAACAGCAGTCGAGCTTAGCTCGAGCTGAAAGTGGTGCTTTGAATGAAAAAAAGAAACAACAAAAACAAACAAACAACCTCCAACGTAAATAAGGATTTTTCTATTTAAAAAAACCCATATCTTGTTTTATTCCATTTTCTCGTTCTGTGCCGTTTTACGCGTTCTTTCCCTCCCTCTATTTTTTGCCGACGGTAGCCGCGCGAGCAGTATGGACACTGGCTGCTAACGGCTCTGAAAAGGCAATTATCGGATAAAGGCCGGCACATCAGCACCCCCTCCCCCGCCTCCAGTTCTCACGCGTGATTTTTGTTTGTCTTCTGATCATCATTTGATCGAAAGGAAAGCGTAGGAAATTTGTGCTACCTTGTACTGCTGTGTGGGTTAGAAAAAAGCGACCAAGACTTTAAAAAATAACCGAAAAGTAAACTTAATTGCCCTGATGTAGGTGTAAATAAAGTTAGCCGGTGCTACGCCATCAACGTTATCTTTATTCAGCCATCCGAGTAGTGCGATTAAAAATATCGACAAAACAATTTTTTCACCTGTGCGATAGTTGCGTTCATGGCAGAAAAGCAGCCAGCCAGCCGTCCCCGCCTGCACTCTCTGCCAAAGTGTGTAGAAGTAAAGGTCCCCCCTCATTCTTCCTCCCAACCTCCCTCGTCTCATCATAAAACTTAACAACTTTAATGGCGTTAAATTACAACCATTTTCTGACAGTGTTTCTTCCCTCCTAGTTTAGTATGCCCCAAATGCCCGGCCACCGGCACGGAAGCAAGAGCAGGCGGCCAAAAAGTTTGGAGCTGCGAAGCTTTGCTTTGGAGCCCGACTACCGTGGCGCTGCGAGGCCTCAGGCCCCTCAGGCAGCTCCGATGCCGCCACCAAAGGCCAGACTTGCAGGATACGGGATACGGTGCACCATCGCGTCTTCCGCCTCCCCTCCTCAAAAACAAAAATAACGTAAAATAATGAGGGCGCCGTTTCAGAGCAAACATTACACACATGTACCGTACAGTATCAGTGA
>NW_026267250.1:172447-179093 GCF_000697945.3 Frankliniella occidentalis | reverse complement strand
ATACGGGATACGGTGCACCATCGTGTCCTCCGCCTCCCCTCCTCAAAAACAAAAATAACGTAAAATAATGAGGGCGCCGTTTCAGAGCAAACATTACACACATGTACCGTACAGTATCAGTGAAACACGTCCTGCAGTTTCTCGTGTTGTGCAGTCAGTTTTCAGATAATTTCGCAGGATATAAATTAAAAATTAATTCGGTGTGGGGCAAGGCGAGACGAGGGGGTCTCTTGGAGCTGCCTCAGCTGGGCGCGGGCGCCGCTGGTGCGGGCGCGGTGGCCCTGCGGTGCGGGCCGTGGCCGCCACCCCCGGCCCCGGGGGCCAGCGCCGCCGCCCGAGCGATGGCGCACTGCACCTTGACCATCTCGGACGTCCGGTACGCGAAGTGGAGGCGTCGGTCCCCGATCCTGGGCGTCACCAGCGGCCGCGGGTATTCCCCGTACCTGAAAGTACAATAAGAGTTATGCCGAACATCCGCGTGCAGTGCAGTGTTTCCGGATGAAGCAGCACACAGCACGCCCTTTGTGTCCCACTCGCTCACTGCCTGCCTACTCGACTTTGACCTACAAGTGAAGTCCCCCCGCGCGAATGAGTCCGTTCTTCTGCTTGCCTGCCTGGGGCGGCTGTGCCCGGGCTGCGCAGGCTGCAGTGCGCCACTTTGGTGCCCCCTCCCCTCCCCTCCCCTCCACTCGGGCTGACTGGCACGCCCCTGATCCGCGCAAACACTCCTCCTAATGGGCGGCAGCCGGCAGCCTCGGCGGCAGCAGCAACGGCAGTAGTGGCAGTCCCACCCTGATTGGCCCACCCCGCTAAACTCCCACCGGTACCGGTAACGGGGAGGACGCACTCACCTGAGGGCACAGTTAAAACCTTGCTTGCGAAAGCGAATGGCAAACCCTTTCGCCACTGCAAAGTATTTTGCAACTTGTTTTGCCATCGCGCTAGATTTTTAACTATTACTGTGAAACATTTCTTCGTAAATTTACAATTTATGTATGATTTACAGAATATGTTCCAAATTTGCGACTGCCCATTCTTGCTAGTCAATATGAATTCGAAGTCGATACATTGTGCTTGTAACTTTAAATTTTCAAGTTGTAATTTTACATCATACATCATGGAAAAATATCCTGTAACCCTTACAAGAATTTCTCACAGTCTTCGGAAGCCTTCGAATCTCTACAAAAAGGCAGTCCAGTTGATGTGAGAGCAGTTTTTGCGGAGTTATCCCGGAAAGCCCTCGTAGTGCCTCGCCTCTCTCGTCCTTAGTCCTCATCTCATCCTCACCTGCAGCTCTCCAGCACGCCCACGCCGCGCCGCTGCCCCGCCGGCTCGCCGCCCGCAGCCTGCTGCTCGTCCAGCATCCTCTGCAGCTCGACCCTCACCTTCTCCTCCTCGCGCGAGTAGAACTTACCAGTCACGGCACCGACTGCATAAAAAAAACACAAAGTGGAGTTACAGAAGTATACACAATATTACGAACTTTTTAATTAGCTTGCGGATTTCTGTCAACCTGCACCGACTGCTTACACATTTTTTAATACGCCAGTGAGAACAAAGTTCTTTATGGCTTATTGAAAAAAAAAATAATGCGTAAGCCGTGCATGTTGACAGACATCCGCAAGCTATATAAATAAAAAAAGTGCATAAGATTTTAGAGCGTAAAATTGTAAGTAGAAAAAAAACTCTGGTAAGCCGTGGTGATTTTGCGTATACTCTGCAAATCCAACAGAGTCCATTGTGCACATTTTCAGAGTACAGGAGCGGTCAGCACACAACGGCACAAAAGAGACAGACAAAGAGAGAGAGAGAGAGAGAGACAGGCAGACAGACAAAGAGAAACAGAGACAGACAGACAGAGACAGAGGACGCAGACATTCATTCAATCTGTGTCACATGCCGTCGCGTTCGCGTTGAGCCAATTATCGCGATAATTCAGTCGGGCGCCTGACGCTGCGCCGGGCGCATGATACGGGCGCGGCGAAACACCAGACCGACCAGACCGCCGATCGACATCGCGCTCGACACCGTGCGCCGAGTCTATTTCGGAGAGAGAATTAGAATAATTAACGAGGGGCAAAAATGCAGCGGCATTTATTCCACAGAGAGGTTACCCCCCCCTATCCCCTATCGCCGTTTTTCAAAAAAAGGTATAAAGAGAAGACTGCTGGGCTGCGCGGTTGACCCCCGCCCCCGGTCCCGCCCCGTTCCATAGGGCGCCCTGGGCTTTCCGGAGCGGGGAAGGGGCGGGCGAGGAGATTAAATTTGGATGCTTCAAAGATTTAGGGGCGTGCCCCAAATTGGGGGAGAGGCGCGCGGTGGCGCACGCACATTTCCCTCCGGACCCCGTACTACACTGTCACAATGTCGGAAGGTATACATTTTCAAAACCAATTGTAAATAATGAAGACAATTCGCATTCCTCGCAGAAATGTGCATGTGTACAGGAAGTTGTAGTGTGCTTGCTGCTGATGGTATCTTCCGATCATTCAGAAGTACGCCCCTTTTCCGCTGTTATGAACCTTCCAGTTCAGCCTCTGCAGACCTCATAGCGCCTGGTAGGTAGGCAACATATCGCACGCGGTGCAGGCGTGTACCGCGGGCTTGCCTACCCCGAGCCTCGCAGGCGCCGAGCTCTCATAATAATTTGCCGAATAAAAATGCGAGTACTAAAACGAAGATTATTTCTATGTGGGTGTATGGCTACCTGGCGCGGCGTTGAGGCATGCGGGCGGCAGTGCGGACCTGCCGCCCACGCCGGGCACGGTGAAGCACAGGCGAAAGGGCGGCTTGCCCCGCTTGGCGCCGCGCTCCGACGACCGCGGCTCCGTGGACATGCTGACGGGCGTGGGGGCGCTGGGGGCGGCGTCTGCGGGGGCGACGGTGGCGACGGGGGTGGCCGGGGCCACCGGCACGGCGTGGACGACGGGCGGTGGGTCGTCCTCCTCCATACTGGCTGGGTCGTGGTCACGGCGGGATACTCTGAATAAAAGATAAAAACGATCACGGTCTAAAAAATTAGCTATGGCACTTTTATTCAAGCGAACACTGTTAAAGTTTTGGTTTTGATTCACATCAGTATATGCGCTAGCCAAAAAAAAAATCGGAGCAGCACCATGATCAGCCCCTGCTGTTTTAGTAATTGCACTTTGGCGGTCAGTCGCCCTTCGCTGGCCTACAACACTGCGCTCAATTTGCAAATTGATGGCATGTCCACTTTTTTTCGTGCCTTAGATGGATCTTGTCCGGGATCTTGTCTCGGTACGGGCGATACGAACACGTCTTAACCATCTCTCCCCCCTGCAGCCTGGAGCGTGCCTTCTCTCCCTTCCACGTGCACCTTCATATTCCAGTACACCAGAGGCTCGGCTCGGCCGGATTGAAATCCGCGGAGCGGCGCGGCCGATGCCGCTATCTGCAGCGGTATGGGGTGGGCCGGATCGGGTGGGGCGGGGCGGGGCGGGGAGGGGCACGGCGGAGATAAATCCGGCATCCCCGTCTGATCGGCGCAGCCCAGCCGGGCCGGAGCCTTTGGAACCGCGCTGGAGCGTTATCTGGTAGAGAACGCCTCCGATATGGCCCATGGCCCATGGCCCCTCCCCTCCCCAACCCACCCTTTCCAACCTAACACCACCATGCCCCTATTGCTAATATTTTAACAGCCTTTGCGAGTCTTTCAATCGACTTTTTTTCATTATTCACCCTCCGTTATGAATGAATAATGCTAATTTTTGTGTCATCGGAAATGCTTTCCGGCCTTGTAGAGTGACGCCGCCGCATTTTGCCTTCAGGCCTGCTCCGGCCAGACCTCCGGAGGGTGAGGGGGGGCCAGGGCCCAAGGGTTGCCGCTGCCTGGTGGAGCTGCGCAAATCTCTCAGAAACGGCGCAATTTCGCCTTAACTCAGTCTCAGCTGCTGTTCTTTTGCCGCATCCAACATTTAGGTCGGGAATGACCCTGCTCCACGCCACCCCGCGCCGCGCGCTGTGCCCCGCCACGTGAAACTCTGCTCGAGAGAGGCGGCGGCTCGACGCAACTTTCTCACTTCCTGATTAGTTTGGCAGGGACTGCAACAACTGCTGACCGGGCTCTGCGGGAGAATTGATTAAACTCATCGATTGCGGTCTGATTAGACACTTCAACAAAGAGAAACGAAAGTTTTGCACGTAGCAGAGAGAGGGCGTGATAGCGTCCCCCCCCCTCTCTCTGTTCGCAACCCATCCGCACTCACTGACAGCGAGAGGACAGTTCCAAAACGACTGAAATATTGACGGCGATCGCTGACGGATAACGTATGGTTTCCTAAGCGCGCGCGCCGCACAGCTTTGTGATGTTTTTTATTCGGGCGATTCGGGCGCGACGTCGCGACGCCTGCAGTGTGCTCTGTGCAGCGCAGCCACCATAACAATCATCTGTCTGTCTCGTCAATGCCCCGCGTTGAAGGACGAGGACGTCCCCCGTCTTGTTTCCCATTGTCGGGGATGACAAAGGCTCCGTCCCGCCCTTGTCCCCCGTCGCCACCCGCCTCACTACTTCCCCCCTCTTCTACTGATAATCAAGATGATTCCAGCCGGGCCATGCTGAAGAGCTCTCGCCTACAAGTACTCTGTCTGCCTCTCTGCCTCCCTGCCTCCCTGCCTGTCTGTCTGTCTGTCTGTCTGTCTGTCTGTCTGTCTGTCTGTCTGTCTGTCTGTCTGTCTGTCTGTCTGTCTGTCTGTCTTTCTGGTCTATTTCCCTCCCTTGGTTGTTAGTGTGGAATTAGCTCTTGCCAGCCTGCGCCCCTGCTCCAGCCATGAAGGAGTGCTGCTCTCAAGCTCCAGCAGGAGAAGGAGAGCCTTCCCTTCCGCTCGCTATATAGTCATAGTCATCCCCCTACCCCTCCCCGCCCCGCCTTGCTCCCATGCTCCGATGGCATCGCAGGGGTTCTTGTTCCTCTTTATCGCGAACTTGACGGTACTAATCCGGTATCCCTACGATTGTTTCCTCTCTCCTCTATTATTCCGTCGGCTCATCCCTTTTAACAACCCCCTTGAGGAGGAAATTGGCACGACTTGCGCCATTTGTTTCGGTGTCCACACTCAAAAAAAAGAATCATTGTACCAACGACATGAGTTGTACCTCCAACAACATTTTGTTCTTGGAATGGCTTCAGAAACATATGATGCTATTCCAACGACCATGGTTGCTGGCTCAACGACATGGTCGGTGGCACAACTACCGGTTGTCGTAGGGTTAGCAACATCGTGTCATTCGACCAACAACCCGGCCGCAAGAACACGACGGTCGTTGGAACAATGATTCTTTTTTTTCAGTGCAAGAATTAAGAGTAAACTGCTTACCAGCATCGGAAAGAGGAGTGGCATAAATGAAAGAGGTGACATTCGGGCAAACGAGGTCAAGAATGCGCTTTCCGCATAGGCCTACCAGGTGGCTGATATGGTTGATGCAATACACCTATAGTGGTGGATTGAATCACAATTTCGGTTTTCCTCCCATAAATGTTGCATCAACCGCTCGCATTTAACGGCGGTCCCCGAACGAACCGCAGGCTGGTTCTTTACACTCTTTTCATTTCTCTGAGTGCGCACGCGGGGATGCGGCCGGCGCGGTCTAGCAGTAGTAGTAACTCGCGGTCTATAACTGGCGGAAAGTGGAGAGCACGCCGGCGATCAAAGCTCCCCCCCCCTCTCCCCCCAAACCACCACAACCGCGACCCCTTCCGAAAGAAAAGCAAATTTACTTGCGTCCCCCTGCGTCTGCTCTGTCACACACGGTTTTGTGATCAGTTCCTTCATCATAACAACGTCGTAGAACGGCTGGAAATAGCATACCCTTAGTGTTGTTTACCGGTCGCTATACACACGTCTCTACGTGCGCGTGCGTGACGTGTCGTTGCCGTGACGACGCCGCCGCTGCGTCGTTCTCTCTTCCTCCCCGCAGCTCCCTTTCTCTCTCTCTCTCCCTGCAGGACACGCGCGCGTGTTCAGTATATTTACTCGATTCGGTCCTGCTCGCGCCAGCTGCTGCTCCGGCCTCGCCGCCTCACTATAGGCCGGTCGCCCCGGTCACTGGTTCTCCACGTCCAGCAGGCGGAACTACTACAAGTCGTCCTCCGTGTGCTCCGGCCCGTACGCCGGCACCGGCCAGCCGCCCCGCCCCCCACCGCTATTGATCCCTCCGCGGGTGCCCTGCCCACCCCGCCGCTCAGCAGTGCGCCCGCACCCGCCTAACCCCATCTGCCAGCAATGCCTTATGCCCTCTGCTGCTACCGCACGTTCTCCCCCCTTGGAAACATAAAAATAAATAGAAGGTACCACAATTTTTTAATATTTTTTTGAGCAAAAGGTTTTGCTGTTTTAGCAAACAGTTAGCTGAAACAGCAAAAGCTTTTGCTAAAACAGCGAAAGCAAAAGCAAAACGCGAGGACCTGAATTTTGCTATTTTAGCAAGCGGTCTTTTTTGTGTGAGTGCGGAGGGAATGTTCTTTTACCGCAGGCTGTTACGCCTGTTACGCTGTCATTAGAAAAATTACAATTTTTCGGAAGTCATCAAATTTAATTGTGAAACCTGATTTGGATTTCTCTTTTGAAATTAAAAAGGAAATGTCTTAAACTTGGAGCCGATCAGAGTCGAAATGGAAATTGCTCG
>NW_026267250.1:160776-168070 GCF_000697945.3 Frankliniella occidentalis | reverse complement strand
CCTCATTCTCGAGAATGTTGGTTGCAGCAGCAGTTTCTTCCGAATAGATATCACAAGGGAATTCTTTGCCACCATTGCTCCCCCCCACAGCACCTTCATCAGAGAGTGTATCAGCAGAGTCTGCACATGATAAATATGTATTAAAAAGAGGTTCAGAATAGGTTGATGGACATCTCAGTAACATATGATTCAATCAGACCTACCATTAATTTTGTTATTGAATTTGGACACAGATTTAAAACCTATTGGCCACTTGTTGGATGCCAAATAATGCATAGCCTCAAAGTAAGGCCATTTGTTCTTCTCAGCATCACTCTGCTTTTTATAATAGCAGTACTGGGCATCCAACCCCCTCTTCTTCTTTTCTAGCTTTTCAGGTACGAAAAAAAATCCCTCTGCACGCATATCCTGAGCTATTTTTACGTACGCTGGCTTCTTCTTCTTCTTCCATAACTCTATGTTTAAGCCAATATTATTCAAAAACGAATGGCATGCGTTCGGATCTGTCCACTTTGATTCTTTCTGCATGGCCTCTGAAATAATAAAATGTAATATAGACACTATTCAGTAACTGGAGGCTGGAAAGTATCTGATTGACTCACCATTATGGTCATCATTTTGGTCAATGGGGAGAGCGAGAACATCATTGTCATCATTGGCAGGTACTTCAATTTCACCTACATATACCAGGTCAGTAGGGAAGCTGGGATTATCGTGGGGCAGAGGATCTACGTCCAGGTTCACGACCTCATCATCCCCCAATATTAGCGAAATGTCGAAGCTACTGTTCAGATCTTTAACAGTATGGTCTGGCGCACTACCTACAAATTACAATTACAAAGGATGTAGTACAATAGCAGATAACAATGATAAAATTAGCACAATAACGTAGATCTTTGGACATTACCATCCTCGAGCAAAGTAGACTCAGCCTTCGGCTGAAACACGGGAGGCTGTTTCTCAACTAACGCTGCTTTCTGCGGCACACTACCTGCCTTCCTGCCACCTCGCCGTGATTGTGGCTTAGATTTTTTACTACTTGGGCTTCTTAGATCTATGAAGGGAGATAAGAAATTGATAATTATTCCTTCAACTGCTCCAGCCCGTCACTTAAAAACCTGGAGAGATAGGTATAAGCATGCCTCCTAACCTGCAGATTCTGCATCCTCCAAAGCCCTATTAACAGGTTTGGTGCCGACTCGCTTCAACTTTGCAATAGCCCTGGATGCCGCCAAGTGATCTAATTGAACAAAACGATAACAAAGCGACATGAGAAAGAAAATAACCCAAAACAGTCACCTCAATGTCAGACTGCACTTACCATATTCATACTTCGCTTTGTCTTTCTTTTTTATGACCATGTTGTATTGGTCACCATTGACATCATACAATGAATAGTTAATTTCGTCGTCGGCCAACATTTTCCTGACTTAATCTTAAATTTGAAGACAGAACCGGCGCCGGCGCAACACACGACAGAAAACGCACCACACAAAACACAAAACGCGCCAAAAACCCGACCGGACTCCCGATTCTCCGCCTTCCAGACTCGAGTCCGTCCGAGTCCAGCCAGACAGTTCCCCTCCCCCCTGCCGCATTTATTGGTCTCGGCAACCTCAGCAATCATTCATTTATGATATTTGTTATGATTAGTGTTTTATTTCACTATAAATGCGTCAAAAAACACTGTGCGACTTAAAATCGCATACACGTACGGAAACTGTTAAGATGTTAAGATGTTAAGATGTTAAGATGTTAAGATGTTAAGATCCTTAAGCTGATAAAGCCTTCGTGAACGCTTTCCATCAACGTCCCAACGAGATAAGAGGGTCAAGCCCAAGGGCAACATTTTTATTTGTGACCTATTTGTGACCTCATATGTGCAAAAATTGTGACCTTCGTAGGTCAAAATGAGTTCACAAATAGGTGACAAATACGTCATCGTGAGTGGAACCTTTTCCTTGGGAAGAACCATGAGACGTCGTTTTTTTAATAATTACGTCGTCCGTTCGATTACTTTTCACTGCTTTACTACGAATCTACTTTTACGTTAACACTCTGGGATATTTCAAAATAGGCACAAACTTACTGCGTCAATACCTCCGAGTATCATATCTAGTGCCATTGCAACAGCTCTGTCTGGATCCTCCGTCTTTACCAATAGAGTTTCGAGAACACTATAGCTCCGATCTTTTAATTCCGTTTTCGGGACATTTTTCAGCCTTTCCATGGTTGCTTTGACGTATTTTGATGATATCCTTACAAGAACCAAATCACGTGAAAATTAAATAGTGCCCCAGGTGTAGTCGGTTTCACGAATTGACTTTTCTTACTCTGTAATACCATCCATTGCCTTTGTAAATCTTCTGTAAGTGGGCGTTGATACATATTTCCACGGTGATGGCAAGACGTCGAGTTTGTACACAGAGTCAAAGACAGTGTGCGCATATTCTACCATTTTCGCGCCATCCGGGTTTGGGTTATCGCTGATACACCCTAGTTTCGTATCCAGAGCGACAAGGGTGATTGCTGCACAAACAACTTTCGTAAAGAGATCCAATATGCAAGAGATCAAACCGAACACAAATGTAATACAGGCTCTCACTCCAGTGTAAATCAATTTGTTACTTACATTCAAGCGCCCATTTTGCTAGCTCATCTGAAAAATTAGCTGGCATTAGTGAGTTTTGTTCACGAATCCGCCTCATTCTAAAGAGAAAAAAAGGGTTGTGTATGTGATTTATAGTGCAACTTTATAGTTCATAGCAGCTAACACACGTATTAAGTTCATACCTGTCAATTATTTCCTGGGTCACCCTGTCGATTGGCTCGACATATTGCTTTATATTTCTTGGCTGCAGCATCACCTGATTTACGGCTGTTCGAAATTCTTGCCATTCCTTTCCTTGACTTTACCAAACAAAGTGCTTACGTAACGGCAAATGACAACATAATGTGCAAATTTTCTGCATTGCATACTTACGATGACACAAGACTCATTGGCAGTCCCTTCCTTCGATTTTTGAAGTAGTATAGCAGCGAATCTGCCCCTGCGCGTATTGGCCAGGCACCTTCGCTCCTCAGTGCCTGAAAATTAACATTTTGCAAATAATCCTGAGCGCCGTAAATCAGAAGTTGACAAACTGTTTACCTACTATTTCTATTTCTTTTGGGTCACTGAGAAGTATAACATCCGGTCGCCCCCAAATGCCAGTCATTTTTGCTACTGGACCGTGGGCTGCAACTGTGTCCAAAACGTCTTCTATTTTTACTTTGAAGAATGCTCCTGTAATCATTGCGAAACGAATGACACTTATCCTTTTTACTCGTTCTTGACCTCCCACACCTCTTCTTGGGGGGCAGAGAATGAGTACCGTATCCAAGCTAGCAGAACTGCATCATGATTGCATTATGTCCAATCTAAAATGCGCCTAAAATGGGCATATGGCGCTTTAAAGCGCATTTGGCGGCTCGGATGTGACTGCCAACCCCCTTGGCCTGGTCACATTCCCCAGTAGCGCCAACCGCATTAAATGCGCTCAATGCGCATTGAAATGCACATTAAAGGTCACACCTTGGTGACGCATTAAATGCGCATTACAGCATTTAATGCGCATTTAGTGCGCATTACGCACATTTAATGCGTCACCAATGTGTGACCTTTAATGTGCATTTCAATGGGCATTGAAGCGCATTAATGCAGTGGCGCTTCTGGGGATTGGCTATCCCTCTAGCGAAAAACTGCGTTGATCTCGGATTAAGCGGCTGAACTGCGTGGATTCCGGATCCAGCGGCTGAACTGCGTGGATCTCGGAACCAGCCGTTGAACTGCGTGCCTTTTATTCGTGTGCGACATTCACACAGTTGCGTTTTCAGTGTAAAAATGCCATTTACTATTTCTGGTTGTGTTAAGAATTAAATCTTGCAACAAGTAATATACACTAGCAAAATATACATTACACCCTACTTTAAGGTTAAGGACGAGGTTGCCTCCATTGTATCAAAATTTGATCCATTCTGTTTCTTCTCATTTACTAATGGCAGGCAGGGGCCGCCGTGCCCAGTCACCTCTATGCATCCTAAAATCGCTTCGGAATGAAAATCACATTATCGTGTGGTACCACAGACGTCTATTTCTACCCAGACAAGGACTTCACAGTCCTAATCAGTGTTACTGCCCTCTCAAAGCAACTAGCCTCAAATATATAGCACTAATACTAACCAGTAGGCAAGAAACTCATGAGGGATCCGACGAAGCGATTGCTTTTTGGCCCAGGAATGGCGCTGTAGGGTTTGGCGAGGTCCCAGTCGGCCGGCTTGTCGGCAGGTTCCGCAGCATACTCTGCATCAGCGTGTGCAGTGGATCTCAAACGAAGTGGAACCTATTTCAAGCAACAACTAACAAAAACGTTACTAATGATTCTTTGAAACAAGTAGCACTGTTAAAAAACACACGGTAAAGGCCTGGTCTGCGCTGTAAATTTGTTGCCTGGTCCGGCACCGTAATTTTTCGTTACAGTCCATGTCATACAGAACACACCGTAACTTGAAAAACTGTTGGGGAAGTCGAATGTAGCTCTTAGCCCAAACAAGAAAATACAGTTCATACTGTTACGGCCTGACCTGAAAATACGGTACGGACCGTAGAAAAACCGTAACTGCCTACGGTATTTTTTAAGACGAAACGCACCTACTTTCAAAATAACAAAAGCGAGGTTGGTTCGACTGGGTAAGCGTGTCATATTTTTGTGCCGTGGAAAGCCCTTTCCCCCCGTGTCGTTCCTAGAGAACCACACACCACGAAACACACACTACGAAAAAAAATGTAAATCAAGAATCTATTTTGAAAGCAGATGATACCAATTTAATTCTATAGTTTACCTGTGTTTAAATATTTCTAGTTATGTTTTTATTTGTGGTGGTTTTGCATCATATTTTAAATGTTTTACTCGTTTCTCGTCTTTGACAGGGGAGGGAGGGGGGGGGGGCGTACCGGGCGGCAGCCGCGGCCGTGGGTGGGACCCTAGTATTGTTGAGCAGGGGCCTTACGCGACACTCAGCCAGGCACTCACTCACTCACTCACTCACTCACTCACTCACTCACTCACTCACTCACTCACTCACTCACTCACTCACTCACTCACTCACTCACTCACTCACTCGGTCGGTCCCCCTGCGCCAAAGAAATTTTTTTCTGGTCGCGCCTGGTTCTCTGTACTTATCGAGAGTAAAAGCTAGCTGACACCTTAAAGTTTCTTATATATTCTTTATGTTTAGTCAAAAGGTTTTTAAGGTATCATCTGCTAAAGCTACAGAGTTGACGCGGCACTCCCGGGTTACAAGCCATGCCATACCACCACATCGACTGTTTACAAATGAACTCCCCCGTAAAGTTTTACTTACCTGAATCCTGTGCACCTGGCAGAGGTACTGGGGAACTCGCCGCAACATCATCGTCATCGTGATGTCGTAGGTGGTCGTCTGAGGCAGGCAGGCAAAATGACAATATGAAGGTTATAAAGGTTCACGAGCGCTTGCATGGGTGCATACGGAGAGTTATTGTCTTTATCTCAGCCCACTAGATAACGTCCGCTGCTCACGTGTACTCACCCTGAGTAAGATAGCGTTGTTTCCCAGAAGTTAAATCAATTGCGCAGGTGCCTACTTATTTAGTCACCGCCACTTTTTCAGCGAAAACATCCGCTGTAACGCGGCCTGTGCCTCTCTCCGACGCGACAACAACACCGCCCCCCTCCAGGTCACCGCGGCACTAGTCAGAGCGGCCGATGTGTCGCTGTTCCCGCTGCAGACGCGTGGCGACTCCCCCCTCTGCTGCAGCTTGGCGGCTTTAGATCGCGCGGCCAACACGGATGCGTCGAATCGCGCCCAACCAGCGCATCCACCCACCCATCCATCCATCCATCCATCCATCCATCCATCCATCCATCCATCCATCCACCCATCCATCTATCCATCCATCCATCCATCCATCCACCCACACCCATCCATCAATCCATCCATCCATCCATCCATCCATCCATCCATCCATCCATCCATCCATCCATCCATCCATCCATCCATCCATATCCAGCCAGCTCATCCTCCCATCCATCCGCAGGTCTGCCTTTTGGTAGAGACAGTCGTAAGGACTGTCTAAAAAAGAAAACAAAATCCAGAGTGAGCGAGACTTTCATTTTTGACTTCATCTGCGCACACCTAATATATTTTCGCGTTTTAATGTCAATAAATGCTACCCGCCTCCCCGGCCGCTCGCTCCGTATAACAGCGGGAGGCAGGGGGATGCCTGACTCAACACGTGTTCGCTGGACCCGCCATTGGTCCCCTCTGTTATTGTCCTGTGTGGTGTGCTCTCGACCTGCTCGACTAGCATCTGCATCCAAGAAATGCAGAGCATACCTAACCAAAGCAAAAACAAAAACTGAAAATAAAACAACAATAGTGAATGTTTGATCAATAAGTGTTTTCCTATGGGCAAAACATGTACTACACTGATACATTTTTTGTGGAAAATTTCTAAAAGTATAATTTAGTGGTATAAAAATCGCCGAGACCGAGAAAGGTTTGCGTGAAAAGTATTTTAAAAATCGGGGAAAAAATTAGAGGGAGTCAGCTTACGAAACTTTGAGATTCATCTTTCGTTGATCTCAGTATTTAATGTGTATATGTGTAGATTTCTTCAATCTGAAATTTAAGCAATGGGCAGTGTACATTTTTTCGTACTTTTTTTTTTCGTTTTAGTTGACCGACTGTGTTTGTTGCAGAGCCACCGCTGGGCTCGACGCTGGGCGGCCCCTGCGCCGACTCGTGCTCGCCCAGCCTGCTGCACGTGCGCTGCCGGGCGCGGCGCTGCGAGTGCGAGAGCCGCTACCCGGTGGAGCTGGGCCCCACCAGGGGCTGCGCCACGCGTGAGTATGGGGCCCACGGGGGACTAGCCGACGGACGGGCCCGCATGGGGGCTATACTTTCAGCCCTTATTTGTGTTAGTGTGCACACTAAACTATGGGCTCGAACTTTTTCTCAGCCTTTTCTTAAATGCGCTAAAGCGTAAAAAGAAGAGGTGAAAGACGCCAATGTTCACAACCTGACGGCTGACGGCCGTTAATTATTCAAATCAGTCAAAAACATTCCATATCTCTGCGGACGGAATTTTAGTTAAATCAAAAGGTGTAAGTTTTTCTTACACTGTAAAAAATATTAGTAATTTTACTAGCTACTGGGTGGGGAAATTTCATGTACAAAGGTTCGGGATTTGCAGTACATGGGTTGGGAATTT
>NW_026267250.1:158241-160116 GCF_000697945.3 Frankliniella occidentalis | reverse complement strand
GGCTATTTGGGTCTGTAAATTTACCGAACACTAGCTGGCAAAGGAGCGTTGCCACGCGGGGAGGGGAAAATTCCCTCTAATTTTTTTTACAGTGTAGGTGTATAAGATCCCGTTGTTTGTTTTAGGGAGGGTCCTGACGGTGGAGGAGAGTTTGTTTTGTTGTCAGATGTGAGCTTGTCACCGCCAACCTTCGTCCATGGCCCGCGCCCCTATCGCCTTTTCATATCCACTCGTCGGACTCGCCGCGGCGTTTCTCTCTGTCTCTCTTGCCGATTCGATTATTTGCGGTCAGAGAGAAAAGCGTTCTTTCATCCCCACCCCCCTCGTGCCGCGCCCCTCTCCTCATCTGTCGTTCACTCTCCCGACGTAACTGCCCCCCGCCAACGACCCTTTGACCTTTCCATCACAACCTCCCCGCCCCTGCATCCCGCCCCCGCCCCCTCTCTGCCCCCTTCGACAATGCCTCCGTTCTCACTGGGCCGTGGGCCGGGCTCCGCCGCCACATCGCGACCGGAGTGTGGTATTTACTCCGGCGGGGCGGGGTGGGGTGGGGCGGGGCGTCTTTCGAAGAAGGTCCCCCTACAACTCCCCACACCCCAACTCTCCCAGAGGCTCGCCCAGAGGTGATTGTTCCCTTACGCCAATAACCTTCTCGATCGGTACACTCTGTTCTATTCTAGTCTTTTAAAGTTCAAACAAGGTTATTGTATGGATATTTCAGTCTCCAGACTACACAAACACGACTAAAAAATTCAGTGTCACGGTCGAGGTAACAGGTGAAATAACTTTTTAAAAGAATGAGGCTCTGTTTTGTGCGTCAAATAAAATCCACACTTGACGAAATGAAGCTGAGGTGACGGGGAGGGGTGCAGGTGCACGTTTTCTCCTTCTGGTAGAGACAGTCTTGGAGACTATGTCCAAACAATATTAATAATATTTTTAATTGTTATTATTTTCTTTTTCATTTTCAGCGTTTACTTGATGTGTCGTGTGTTGCAGCCGCGGGCCTGGGCGAGCAGTGCCTGTACCAGGCCGCCTGCCAGCACTGGGACGCGCACTCCCGCTGCACCCAGGTGGAGCACAACGCCCTGTGCCAGTGCGAGCCGGGCTTCCACACGGTGTCCCGGGCGGGCCGCCGCAGCTTCTGCTCGGAGGGTGAGTCTCATTCAATTACTTCCTCTAGAAGAAGCGGAGCTCCGCTTTGTTTACGATTTCCAATCTGCGTTATTTCTCCCCTCTTCCCACCGGTTTTCTTATTTTCGTGGTCCTCAAACGGTGCCCCCTACCCTCCCTTTTCTTGTAGACCCGAAAGTGGCTCATGCATTGCAATCCAATGTGTTTCTAATGTCGTTTATCCGTGCAAGCAGTGCTCACCGACAAAACTTATTTTTCCATTTCTCTTCTGAGTCCTGCTCCAGACACTCCACAAAATTTCCAAACTCCCGCTGCCACCCCAACCCTCTGCTGACGCACGAGGGCGTCGCGCCGGTTGGTCTCGCTCTTCATTTTTTAACAGTTTGTAATTTCGATGTTCGATGGCTGCGAAGCGTCGCGCTGTTGTTCTCGCATCTCATTTCCCAGTCCGCGCTGTCACCGCGCTGCGCTATTCGCGGGACGCGGGCGGGGCTGCGTTCGGAGTGAGTGCGCGGCTCCGCTCTGTCTCTGTCGCTCCTTTGTGAAGGGTTATGCGAGAAAACAACTGATTGAGCGGGCGAGGGAGAAGCGAGAGAGTGGGAGAGAGAGAGAGAGAGAGAGAGAGAGAGAGAGAGAGAGAGAGAGAGAGATGGAAACGTAGAAGCTCAGGCAGTGTTTGTGCAGGCAGCCCTAAAGGCCGCCTCGCTTGAATGGTTCGACCGCCACCTCCGTAGATCCGTG
>NW_026267250.1:157550-158191 GCF_000697945.3 Frankliniella occidentalis | reverse complement strand
ACACAAATCCATATGGATAGTGAAATCCATCTGGATTGTGAAACCAGCATGGAGAAGCATCAATCACCAAGCTGCTTGTTTACGTGAAAGGACACAGCACCCATGTAAACTTTCGCTAATAACGCAAAATATGCGGTCAGATTTTCGATTCGACAACTTGTTACGAAGATACAGCCGAGTTGAGTATCGCGATTTTTACTTTTCTATCAGAGAGTAAACATTTCGACGTATTATTCGCAGTGCTTCAGTCAAAATTTCTGTGTTACACTTAGTTAAAAAGTTATGATTGAATTTGCAAATCCATAGTGGAAAAAATGCAGCCGACCATAATGGGAAATATTCCAGAATGGAAAATCAGTAATCCATAGTGGAAAATCACAAATCCACAGTGGAAATTATTCCAGATCAAGTTCCATAGTGGATTTTCACAAATCCATACCGGAAAATTATTCCATACCAAATTCCATTGTGGAAACGAGATTCCGTATGGAAAAACCAGATCCATCTGGAAATTAACAGGAATTCCATATGGAATTTAAAGCTGGGCGTGTCTTCTACTACCACTTGTCGCCGCGACACGAGTTGTCGCTTGGACGCCTGTGAGGTAGGCCACGGCTTCTCTAAGGCGCCTGTTGTGACGA
>NW_026267250.1:153694-157500 GCF_000697945.3 Frankliniella occidentalis | reverse complement strand
TGTAGAATAAAATGAAAGTTTCATCTGGAAAACGAAACTTACAGTCTATAAGTGAAAGACTTTTTACTATGAATTTATTTTGCTGTTAAAACTGGCTGGCTGTCCTACAGTTGGATTTTCGGAGCACAGTCTGTATCTCCCGCATCTCTCTCGGCTACGCACCCAGCCCCCCCCCCCTCTCCTACGTGAGCGGCGCACCTGAAATCTCGTCTGCTTTCGTGCTGCGTTCTCAATTCCATCATACGTTGCCGGTGCCGCGGTTCCTCGCAGCCGCCAGCCGCAGGGGGTGTAAGCCAGCGCAGTGGAGAAGTTCTACCCCTCACCCCCCACCCCCTCGCCACACTGCAACTCGCATATCATTTACGGAACAGGCCCGGCGTGGTGTAGCACTGTAGCGTGCTGTGGCGCAGCGCTGCGGTACGTGTGGAGAATAGGAATGAGGGAGGAGTATGGATACCCCATCCCCCATCCCCTACAAATCCCCCCCATCCTCCCCCTCCTCCCGTGATCCGGCGCGCAGGCCAGGCGGAAGAGAAGTGGGGGGAGGAGGAAGTGGGAGAGGGAGAGTGTGGGCGAAACAACTCAGACCTCATTCCGTTCGGCGGAATAGAAACGGCGCCCATTTATTTCCTTTCTAAATAATCATGTCGCACAAGGGGGGGGGGGATGACGGCGATTCAGAAACGGCGAGGGAAAAAAATGTCTCACAATCGACGTCGTTGATGATGAGAAAAATAATAATCCGAGGGTCGTCAAATCCACGCGTAATATGACGGGGGAGGGAAAGGGGGGGGGGGTCTTATACGGGGTTTGGGTCGCGTTCTGAGTGACGTAATGGACATCGAAGTACAAATAATTGCCTTCGCTGGTGTACGGCACGCGTACGACTGTAACTCGACTCTCCTTGCTCGGAGTTAATTGGACGTCGGGAACGCGCGCGGTATTTCTGCGAACTCCGTGTAATAGTGATGGGGGCCACTGGCTTGATCTTGTGGCACGCTCGAGGCCGCGCGAGGGTGCGAACTTTGAGGCTGTGTGTAGCTCGGGGTGTGTTCTGCTGCCCTCCTATTAAGGGGTTGGGCTGCCCGTCCAGTCCCGTTGACCCTTGACCCCAAGCACCGCCGCCTGGTCGCCTGCCGCCGCGCATGAGCATGTCATCATACGTGTGTCTTGCCTTGTGTTTTGTTCTAGTAGCGCTTCTTGAGCGTCATGTGTGTAAACCTATCGGCACTCTTTAACCCTTCCGCCCCTGCCTATCTTTGTCTTCGGCTCTCTCCCACCCTCTCAGCATCTTTCCCCACAGACGCCCCCACTCTTTCCCGCTCTTGTTTTTTTCTGGTTTTTCCCCGGACGTCAGTCCTGATGAAGCTAAACAGCCTCCCCTTTCTTTGGGCTGAGCCCATGGGGACACACTGCGTTTGAAAACTGCACCCGAGTGGATCTTCCTGTCTGTCTGTCTGTCTGTCTGTCTGTCTGTCTGTCTGTCTGTCTGTCTGCCTGTCTGCCTGTCTGTCTGTCTGTCTGTCTGTCTGTCTGTCTGTCTGTCTGTTCTCTCTTCTCGTTCTGTCAGTGCTATCTATCCTGTCTGTCTTGTCTCTTGTCGCGTCTGTTAACTGACTATGTTCCGTCTACCGAACGATTTCGTATCTCCTTCTTGAATTCTCACTTTATGTGACCACAGACCATGTAGTGACATGTCCGTTCATCGACAAGTGGATTGCTGGACACCACAAGGGCCGTGCGGAGTCAGCCCTCTGTCCTCCCCTCCTGACAGACTGACTAGACCTGGTCTCCCCAAAACAAAAACCTTTACCTCTCTTAGGAATTTTTTTTTTGGTGCATGTCCTCCTAGACTTTCTGTACATCCTAGTAGTCAGTTAGTTCTTCAATTAGTTAGATTACTAGTCTTAGTAGAGGTAGAGATATGATTTTCTACCTTAAAAAAACTAAAACAGAGCCGGAGCTTTTTCTGCAAAGGTATTCCTTGGAAAGGGTCGCGGGTCGTTGGGTCACCCTTTTCCCCTTACCATCAGAATGGAGTCTCTGTGTGCAGTCCCTCCCCCCCCTCTCCAACCTCTGCATTTCCTCCTTCCCCATCCCGCCGCGTCCTTTGACAGAGTGGGGCGGTTCTTTCAGCAGAAAGGTCGCCCGTACTTAATTATGTCTTTGACAGGTCGAGGCGAGCGGGGGCCTCGCTGGTGGTGGCTGGAAGCACCACAGACAATAAGGGCTCAAGCAGTGGTTGGGGCGGGTGGGTGGGCCCGGGCACAGCGAGGTCATGGTTATTTGCGCTTCAGTATTTTATTTATTTTATTTTAAATGTGTGCCGTTGGAAAATATATGATTTTTTAAAGGGCAAGCCTACCACCCCGCTTTACTTAGTTTACATGGGTGTTAACGCATATTGCCTCAACGCTGGAAAAACTAATTACTACTACTACAAAGTTTGTAACATGGCTTGGTCTGTCGCGTTAGTTATTCCAGTGAAATGCTACGGTGTGCGCGCGCGTGTACGTGGAATAGGCATGTAGGGCATAGGATTAGAGTAGGCCATAGTAGTGTGGTAGTTTAGTGCCCGATACGTCTACGCTTTACATCGCCACTTACATTTTTTTTAACTTTTTTCCCGGATCGTGCAGGGTCGCGGCGGCAGAGCTTGGCCTCGGTGCACAGCAGCGCGTCGTCCACCAAGAGCATGGGCTTCGGCATGAGACGCTTCGAGCGGGAGAGAGAGCAGAGACTGCGGCGACAGCAGCTGCGCGACGGCGTGGGTCCCGGACACGGTCAGGGAGGAACGCCGGCGCCGCCCGCCAGCCTGGGGCCGCTGGGGGGCGGCGCGGCCGGGGGCGCCGCCGGCTTGCAGACGCCCGGCTCTGCGTGCTCAGCCAGCGGCGACGAGCTGGGGCTGGGCGGCGGCCGCGGCAGCCTCAGCCTCGGCGGCAGCCTGGGCGGGAGCCTGGGCGGCAGCAGGGGCGCCAGCCCGAGCCCGGGGCCCAGCCCCAACCCGCTCAGCCCCATGTCCACCGACCGGCTGCTACCAGCCCTGGACCAACTCGTAGAGGTACGCTCCTTCTTGTGCTGCCGAACCCGGCCGTACCTTCACATGCAAAAGTCCTCGCCGACAGAGCGTGGCCGGAAATTTCTGCATCGAACTTCGATATTTTTAAAAATATCAAAACTTTTTCGGTATCGGTTATCGATATCGTATCAAACTATCGAAAATATCAACATGTCGAAAGACCAACAACCGAGAAAATAGCAAAAAGTAGTAGAAGTACAACTTGCACTTTAAACGCAGCGCGCGAAACCATGGCATGCCAGCAATGCCAGCAGCTCCATCGCATGTCGAAGACAAAAGCTCGCCGTCGAAACAAATTCTTCGAAATACCTAAAATCCCAAACTTTCGGTATTTTTCGATCGATAGTTCGATATTAGCCATATATAGTTCCCGAATTGCAGAAATGTAAAATATCGACATTGTTTCGATTTTATCGAGCATCGCACAGCCGCAAGCTCTGATAGCGCCTGATCGGTAGGCAACATATTGCCTTGCCTCGCGTGCGTGTACTGCGGGCGTGCCTACCCTGCTGTTCGCGGGCGCTCGCAGCTCACGTCCCTGTTTGTAGCTACACGATTGTAGCTACAGCCGACAGTGACCGAGTCAGCTTAAACTGAACCGTCTACAGACGAATTCATTACTGCCGCCAATGCTAGAATATCAATCAGAAGTAAACAGCGCTAAAAACTAAAGCGAAAACGAACTATATCAATGCCTCTCCGAAGCTCTCACCTAGTCCAAGCACTC
>NW_026267250.1:148190-153644 GCF_000697945.3 Frankliniella occidentalis | reverse complement strand
AACTGATTGAGCGGGCGAGGGAGAAGCGAGAGAGAGAGAGAGAGAGAGAGAGAGAGAGAGAGAGAGAGAGAGAGAGAGAGATGGAGATGGAAACGTAGAAGCTCAGGCAGTGTTTGTGCAGGCAGCCCTAAAGGCCGCCTCGCTTGAATGGTTCGACCGCCACCTCCGTAGATCCGTGTACAGGGGGCGGGCAAGAATGGGGGCGGACGCTTGTTGTTCTTCGTCGCCTGCCGGCAGAGAGGGGGTGGAGGGATCGAGGGGGTCAAGCGTCAGGAAAAGGGATACACGATGTGTGTTGGAAAAAAATATTCCTTCCTTTCTTCCACTTTTGTTTCGTGAAAGGGGCAAGCAGATATATATTGGATAAAAGTGTCATCTTTTTTCCTCCTCCATAGATAATCTTCTGCAACTCTTTTCTCTTTAACCGCGCGGCCCCGGGGCGAGCTGAAGTGGAGTAAAGGCATCCCACTACGCCCCGCCTGACAAGTAATTATCCAAGTTGCCCGTATCTCCCTTCTCACCCTCCCCCCCCTCTAACCCCTTTTCTTTTCCCCCTCCCTTTCCACCACCACCGCCGCCGCCCCCTCATGTGCTACCACGCTACCGAGCGGCAGCAGCTGTATATACAAAGTTGTCTCGGCCGGTGCAGTGAAGGGAGTTTGGCGCGGAGTTTGGCCTTCTCGCCGCTCGCGCGCATTGCAGCCGAGCCCGGCGCCGCCGAGCCCAGCGCGTTCTATTCGTGTGTGGATACGCGTAATAACGTACAAACAACCCCGCATGAGCGCCTGAAGGGGAGACGGGGCGTCACGTGATGTAATCTGAAGGGGTTCGGGGGGTGTTTCAAGAGTCCGCAACTTTCGTGAAATGCGCGCACATATAGGCTCTCATGTTTACAACGAATTGCGATATGGCGAAGCGCCGTGCATATTTTCTCCGAATCTCTCTTTCTCTCTCTATCTGCTGCGCCCCCCGTGCGCACTTTTCCTTGTACGAAGCGCCGTGCATATTTTCATCTCTCTCTCTCACTGTCTCTGCTGCGAGCTCGGTCCGCACTTTTTCTCGTCGACCCCAACTTCCGTACCGAACCAGACCAGCATGCTCCGAGCTGTGTGCCACGGTCACTGTGCGCGTCGTCATGTCCCCCCAGCCTGTGGAGCGAAGGGCTCTCCACGGCGGGGACAGGCTGGAGCCCCAGCTGGAGGACTGGTGGAGGGTTCTCCTCTCCCCCTAACCCCCCTCCACCTCCGGTACACCCACCCTCGAAACAGGAACAGCACCCTCGGCCCTCCTAGGTGCCCCCTCTGCGGTTACCCCCTTCACCCCCTCCAGTCCCCCTCCTCCCTCTCTCTCTCTCTCTCTCGCTCTCTCTCTCGCTCTCTGCCCCTTTTCTCTCTTCCCGCACCCATGCCTCGAGTCAGCAGGGCATCGAGCGCCAAGCCCCCCTTAAGTGTGAAGTGGGACGGACACGGTGACTTTGCTGGAGTGTTACATAACGTTTCTTCTTGAACTGACAAGGGAGTGGGTCGGGTCTGCTCTGGAAGGGTGCATGACGGAAGTCTTCGTGACATGAGGGAGTTTGGAGAAAGCGTTTATAGGCGCCCAGGCGCCGCCCGCCACTCTCAAATTTGGTGAGGGGGGCGGGGAGATAAAAGTTTTGCCGGTGTGAATACTATAGTCCTGACGCTTGACGTACGCGTCTTGTGGGAGCTGATCCCGCGGAGAGGTGCGAGGTGACAGAGCGGAGAGCGCTTTTGGGAGCCTTTTTCCCCCACCATCACATCACCAAGTCACCACGTCCGATAATCCTACGGTAGCCTTTACCCTATGCATAGGGCGGCGGCGGCGCAGGCCGCTGTCCGGCGGGCGAGAGTGAAAAGTTGGCGGCTAAAAATAGCAATGATCCATTTATCCTCGTCGTGGTCTCTACGAGCCGCGCGTTCGGCCCTTGTGATGCCCGTGTGCACTTTGTCGGCTTTATCCGAGCGGCCCGATTCGGAGGTCGGGCTAAGTGCGCTGGCGTGGCGCAAATGGACTCCCAGTCATTTGTTTCTCTTCTCAACTCGTGTATACATGTATGTTTTCTTCTCGCGCCTGGAACAAGTGGCTGAGGTAACAAGATACGAGCACACTTTCATGCTCTCCTTATCGCCGTGTGTGGTGTCCCTTTCCCGCTCGGCCCCGAAAAGCTAGAGCAGGTAGTCGAGGTGGGTGGGCTGGGCGGCGCCCCGGGTCCGCCCCGGGCCCTCGGCCTGGGCAGGGGCCCCAGCCGGCCCCAGCGGGGAGCTGTACTGTCATGCAAACAGCGCCTCGGTGGAGCCGGGTGGAGCCCCCACCTACTCTGCCATACTTACTTACCCATACGCTCACAAAAGTCACCAGACGATATTACGCTAGGTTTTTTCTCACAAATTTTGTTTTGAATTGTTTTGTTTTTTCTACCACAATCGTCTCAGCTGGTAAATCGCAAAAGTGCCACATACTTGTAGGAAATTTGCCGAGAGACGCCACTGGAAACGGCTTACTTCGGTGTGCTTCATATCTCGGCCTTTTTGAAAGGTGGGGAAAATGTACCTCTCAAACCTGCTCTGTTCCGGCCAAATCCGAGATGTAGGACCATACGCCCAAGTCTGGCTCAAACGTTTATTTTGGGGCACCCTACCGGGCTGGACTGGAGGCGCCCGGCAGGTAGGCATCTCCGGCACACGCAGCGCACTGGTGACGTGCGTGTCGGCCTACCCGCCCGGCGCTCACACCCGCCCGCTCTCCCCTCGCAGCGCAGCCCTCTCACACCCGTGTCTAATTGCCTCGTACTGTTATCGATCATCTGCTCTCGCTCTCTTTTTGCACTCTCAACCATGTACCAAGACCTCTCATGTCCTCGTTGCAGACCTCGTCCTGCTGACGGCCGACCTGCCCACGCTGCTGGGCGTGGCCACGGGCATCGCCCTCTTCACCGGCGTCATCTGCTTCGTGCTCAGGCTCTTCGTCGGGGGCCGACCGCGGGACCACTTCGCCAACGCCAACCTGGCGCCCTCGCACATCCTCTTCTCCAGCGACACAGGTAGGGCGGTAGTCTCTCCCTCCGCCCATATCTCCTGCTCCAGTCTACTTCTCTCTATTACCGTCTCTTTGTGCCTCATATATCCATCTCTCTGTGTCTCTCTTTTACGCTCTCTACTTTTATATTTCCCTACGAGGTATGGTTTCCGCCTACACACGTGTACATACAGAATGAGAGGAGTGTGCGCAGCTTCAAGGAGTCTTTTTTGCATTAAAGTATTTTTTTCGAAAGAGCGGCGCTGGCGTAAGAGACTCTAGCGGACCTCGCCTATCGCTGCAGCCGTTCCGCTTTAGCCGTATTGTGTGTTTGTGTGTGCGTGTGTGTGCACTGTAGGCTTACTCACCAACATCCCGGGTACACACATTGCCTCCTCTTTTGCTTCTCCCCCCTGCCGTTGTGTTCTGTGTGTAGACACCTAGTGTTTGTGGCCTCCAGGGTCCGAGATGAGCCTGCGGCAGCTGACCGCGGGCAAGATGGCGCTCAGCTTGTGCCCGGCTGGACCCTCGCGTGAGTACCGCCCCGTCCTCGTCCCCACCCTCCCCGAGGCCCTCGGCAGCAGCGCAGCGCTGAGACGACGACGACGTCATGCACGATGTCGTTTCAAAAACGCTGCTTCGTGATCGCAGCACGCTGACGCCGCGGCCGCAGGCTCTGCCGGACTCAATGACCCCCTCCCGTGCTCAGGAAATGATAGATAACGCTTCTCATGCCTTTATTGTGTTGCGCTGGCTGGGGCGGCAGCTTTACCCTTCCCCGCCTCATCGTAGCCGTTCGGCGTAAGTAATTGCCGGGTCCAGCAGAGGGCCGGGGCGGGCGGGACGGCCGCTCGGGGCTCCAGTGGCTCCAGGGCTCGCTCCAGGGCCATTACCAACCGGCCGCGTCAGCGCTTCTGGAATGGAAGCTGGCCGGCCCCGGCCCGCACACCGTACAGATTGTTTTACGAGTGTTGACCGACCGACGGAAAGATAAATTAGAACTCATCGCTCAAGCGCAAAACTCGTTTTTTTTCGCTGTTTCTTGAACTCAGTTTGTCCTGAAACGGTTGGGTTGGCACTTAACATTTTATCATAACTCATGCCTCAAAAGCTTATTCCACGCCAGAGGTTCCCGCTTGGTTCCCGCTGCTACTGCGATGTGCTACCGCTAAGAGTAGAAAGATAAATTCCTGCTCCTGGCCGACAATCTGTTATGGTCACTCGCTGTCGCCTCTGGCTGTCGCCCGTAGCGGCGCCAAAACGCCCTCCTGTGGCGAGGTCCCCAGCCTGGGCCTTGGCCTGGGCCCGTCCCTGGGTCAGTCGCTACGCTCGCACTTGGGCCCTCCCCTGGGCCCGCCCCTGCACCCGCCCCTGACCGCCTCCCCCGTGTGTTGCAGGACTGCCGCTGACGGGCCGGTCCGCGTCGCGCTCCGGCTCCCAGCGCTCCGTGTCGGGCTCGCTGCGCGGCTCACTGCGCGGCTCGCAGTGCGGCTCGCAACACGCGCACGGCCTGCACGGCCTCCAGGGCCACGGCGGCGTCCTGGTGCCGTCCTCAGGTGCGGCTCGGGCGGCCGCGCTGCTCCTCATGTCCACGGCCCCGAACCACAACACGCACAGCGAAGACGACGACGACGACGAGGACGGCGACGCGGACGAGGACGAGGACGAGGACGATGAGGACGACGAGAACGTTGACGACAGCCACCCCCCGCCCGTACCGACGTCGACGCCGCCACCCCTGACGCCAGTAGAGGTCCGGCCGGCGCCGACGTCCCCACTCACGCCGCCCGACCCGGGCGAGGGCGCCGACACCGGCCAGGGCTCGGGCCGGGCCCCCCAGGGCTCGCAGGGCTCGCAGGGCGACTCCCTGGCGGGCTCCCTGGCGGGCTCCCTGGCCAGCTCCCTGGCGGGCTCCGCCCCCGCCAGCTGCTCGTCCAGCCCCACCCACCAGGCCAGCAGGACCAGGCCCAGCCTCGGGCCCAGCCCAGGTGAAGGGAGCGGCGAGTGCCGAGCGGCGCGGCCGAGCACCCGCTGCTAGCCCGGACCGGACAGCGTGCTGGACAGGGCAGCCTGCTGGACAGCACGCCCCCGGGCCCCCGGGGCCCCTCGCCCGCCTCCGTGTCGCGCGCGAGTGTCCGTCCTCGACCCGCCCCTACTACTGGTCCCCACCCCCGACGCCAGGCCTTGCCGGGCGAGCGGAAGAGCCCGTGTGTAGCATTGTGCCGCGCACTCTGGACGTGTCAGCCGCACGCATCCATGAAATGACCGGAGGGAGGAGGAGGAGGGCCTCCACTGCAAACGGGTGGTCATATCACTGATTCAAGGGGGCCTCCTGAGGGGTACTTCACTCAAAAAAAAAAAAAATCAGTGTACAACCTCCAAATAAACCAGGAAAATTCAGAAGATTTTGGAAAAAAT
>NW_026267250.1:131750-148140 GCF_000697945.3 Frankliniella occidentalis | reverse complement strand
GCTACACCATTGTAGCTAAAGCCGACAGTGCCCGAGTCAGCTTAAACTGAACCGTCACTATAGGGGCAATTGTTACTGGATGCTGAAATTGTCGACTCAGGGCCACCTGACCGGTCTTTCTGTTCCCAGGATGTGGTGTGGACGACCCAGTCCAGCTCCCAAAGGGCGGACCACATGGTGGCCACGGCAGGGCCGTCGGGGTACCGGCCGCCGCACCTGCAGCGGGCGGGGCCGGGCCAGCTGCGGGGCGAGCGCGCGCGCCAGCTGCACGCGGTCCAGCTGCAGGGAGGCGAGCTGTCCGGCCAGCTGCACGCGGCCCAGCTGCACCACACAGGACCACTGCAGGCCGGGCACTTGGCCGTGCACAGGAGCACCACCAGGTCCTCGGAAGGAGCTGTGGGACACTGCGGCGGCGCTTCACCCGACGGCCGTTGAAGAGTGGACTGGGCAATATTTTATACGGCTTTCAATGGCTTCTGTCCAAAACAGACTGAGATCGAAAAGGGAACATCAATAAGATGTATTCGTCACGAAAATCCCCGTCATTTTGGCGTCAAAAATTCCTGTCTGATACGTCAGGTTGACGTTTCGAACCGATCTCTGACATTATGGACATAGTGCAGCACGAGCACGATGGTCGGTTTCAACTCGCTTGACGAGGTGCGTCACCCTGGATGCAAGGTGCTTCAGGAAACATTTTTCTGAACCTAGCTATTCAAAATGAACTTCGCGGGCTGACGCGTAACCGACGAGTCTGAACCCAACATTATGTGTTCTGAAATAACAGGACCATGGTCACCAGAAAGCTCAGCTCAGCCTGGGTCGTTCCCTAAGACCCTCGCCCCACAAATTAGTAAATAACATTCTTCATTGTCTTCTCTCGACCAAAGACTGCCAGTGACCAAAAACAATTTTTTAAAAAATCTTTAAGGACATGGGTGGTGCTTGCCCAAACGTGGAATACTGACAGCCTTTCAACACAAGTGGCTCTGTATTTAGAGGTGTTTGAATATATTCTGACTGAGAGCATGGATTTTGTGCTTCTTTGGCTGTGTAAAAATACTCATTTAAAGATTTTCTTTTGTATTTTTAGATAAAGATCAATGTAATTAATTTTGACAGAAAGTGCTCATTAATTTTCCTTTGTGTCTTTTATAAAAATCTTGACATTGATAATGGTTGGGCTACAGTGAGTATCAATCAAGCAGAAATCCCCTCAATCACAATGTTGTGGTATTATTTTGGTTTTAATTATTGTGAAGTTTACAAGAAAGGTACGTAATGGCGTAATTGCTTTACATTTTGTGGCTTTACTGATAAGTCTGGCTACTGTAAAATCAGTAGAAAACAAAGACTTGGCCAATCTATTACGCTTCTCTTGCTTTGTCTGTGCGGGTGCTCTAAAACTACAGGACCCTCTTGGTTGCAAACAAGATCCCAGCTAGGAATTGAATGTCAAATACTTGTTGATTACGTTGATCAAAAGCTAATCGTGTTGGTTTCAATGGAATTATAAAATGTTTATCTCAACAAATTTTCAATATTGACGTTGAATCTACGCCTAATTTAACTTTTAATTTCTAGCTGGGGATCGTTCATTGTATCAGAACAATTTGCTTGTGTTGTGATGCAATAAAGGCAGGATATGCGTACTGTAACTTAGACAGAGAACGGCCCATGAAAATTATGAACATTTTTTGAGCAGATTCAAATACCTCAGGAGCCCTACCTGGATGTTCAATAAACATATGTAAAGTAGTTAGTGAGCTAAAAGTGTTGCCTAAATTACACCATACTGAGTAATCCTCTCTAACCTCAACAAAGTATTTTAAGGAGAAGAATAATTTAAGATGTTTAGTGAGGAAGACCAGAAAAAAAGATTTGGAGTGATGTTACATAATAATAAAGTGTTTTCAAGAGAAAATTATGACTATTGTTAACCACAGTTTTTGAACCGGCCCTGTCCCATTTTTACTTTTGGGTTTGCATTCTATTTTAAACCTTTCACCTCTCACAATTAACAACTACGTGTTGCAGACAAACAATGCCTATGTAACATCAGATCAATCAGATCCAGGCGAGTGTCAAGTTCTCATCCAATTAGTCTGACTTCTACTTTTCCTTCTCAGGTTATACATGGAGTGGACATATATACTATGTATATTAAAAGTAAATGTAAGTAGACAATAACTTAATAAAAAATTTTGAATTTAATATCACAAATTTACAGTCTATGAGTGCGTTGTTTCACAGACCGACCAAAGCTGATGAAATATAATTGTTTCGGTAAGTTCCCATGCTGGAAAGATAAGCCCACCTATGTAGTGTATAAAGCGTATACTACAAGATAGAATCAGCAATTCTTATGAAACTTGAAACATTTAAGAAAAATCATAAATGGCACATTAATATAGGAATTACCATTGCTTCCAGTCAACATATGTTTCAATATGGAAGACCACAGGTGTATTGACTGCAACACTAACACACTTAAACAAGCAGAAACAAGGTATACTGTAAGTTTCAACATTAAGTCATCAAGGGAAGAGATACATTGAAATTTTACTAAATTATGAGAAGCTGGACTCTTTTGGAAGTTTTGCAATGAAGCATGAGACTGGCATCAAAATAAGAGTCTCTCTTTCTTAACTTCATCATAAAAGTTGCCTTGCCTGCCTACTAAAAGATCAAGAAACACAATGGGAACTATACCAATATATGAAACATATGTGTGTATATGAAAATCTATACACACACTGTTCAATACATACTTGTACAAACTTTAAAAAAAAAATATGCTACATAATAATAAGGTCTGAAATAAAGTCTCACAATTAAAAAGTAATAAACCACCACTAGGTGTAATGTAATTATACAAAAAGAAACAAAACAAAAACAATTTAAGCTCTGTTGAATAGATTGTTTTGGCATTACAAATTGGTTAAGGTAAAAACTTATGAAAGCCATTGTGAGATCAATTAAAAAGTACCAAATCTTACTGTTGTTTCCTATATAAAAAGGAATACCTCTAGAAATGTTCAGGTACACAAGACACTAAAATAACAATAACATTAGTGTGTACATAAACACACACAAAATTGCAAAGTTCACAAAATTACGGTATGATTACTTACAAATAATGCTTATCTTGCTACAACTAAAAAGATCAAAACATCTACTGTTTCATAAAATTGTGAAGGATAGATAGCGCAATGAATAAAAAAAAATAATAATAACAAGCACATGATCACTGTTATGGCATGAGAACTATCACATATTGGTACCACGACTATAAGTCATGGAATGTTGCACATATGGGTTGCCAGAGAAAGGAGGCAGTGATGTGCTTGTAGATGTAGCCATTGAGTGAGCCACAGCTGCAGCAGCAACGAGTGCTGCTGACGAAACTGATTCTTGGGTAGTATGATGACTGTACAATGTTCCTTGCTGATTCAGAGGAACAAAAGTCTGAATTTGAGGTGCATGGTGGACTGTGTTGTTGATGTGGGCTGGTAACTGCGTTTGTGATGACAAGTTGTGGATTAAAGTTGGTGAATTTACGGACGTTTGCAAAGTTGATAGTTGAACAGATGACCTGGGTACTTGTTGTTGATGCTGAAACAATATTCCCCCAAATATTATGTGACAAGAAGTTTAACAATTAGTTAAAATGCATAGATATATGTACGTCTGCTTACCATTTGATGATGTACTTGAGATTGGTGAGTAAGCTGTTGTTGATGCTGAGATGTTTGTTGGTGGGTGGGATGCTGCATGGGTTGCAATGTCAGATGTGTTTGCTGCTGAGGTTGATGTGGTTGTTGATATCTATTATGATTTTGATGGTGTTGAGATTGTACAGAATGTGATTGTTGGCTTCTTCCAGTTGGAGAGTGGAGAACAGAACTAATATTGAGATTAAGAGGTGAGCTTATATTGAGATTCAAAGGAGAGCTGATATTTAGGTTCATGGGTGACATAATGTTTAAGTTGAGAGGTGACATTGCTTCCATAGAATCATGAGCTGTAAGAAAAAAAAATTGTAAGCACAAAGCTGGGTTAATAATTCATAAAAATTTTCAATGATACTTACTATCATTCATTTGCGTAGTGAGATTCATGACAACTAGGCGAGAATCATCTGGCTCAAGTTTAGGTAAAGCAGCTGATAATGTGACTAAAGGAGCTAAAGTGAGATCAGCTGCTGTCACGACTGGGTCTTCATTAACTGTTGTAAGACCAGACTTGTCTGTCAACATCTGCGGTTGTTGAAGATCCAAAGCCATTTCAGTAAGTAAAGAATCCTGACTGTCTTCTTTCATTGAATGGTTGGCATCTTCATCCTAGAAAAATAATAATTGAAATTCCAGATAAATCACTCCATTTATAATTGCGCACTTGCATCAGGTAAGTAATTTTATAAAATGCATTAACTTACAATATCTTGATTTACAAGATTCCCAGTATCCTCTACAATAAGTTCAAGAGGTGCTGAGTTGTTTATCAACTCAACAGTGCTATTTCCAGCAAGCGAAGCCTCATAAAGTCGAAGCTCCTCTGGGTGCATTCTTCTTTTATGAGATCGACAATTTGAGCCATTTGCAAAAGTACGAGAGCAAAATGGGCAGGTGTAAGGACGTCGTCCGGTGTGCAAAGTCTGATGACTCTAGTTAAAACAACGACACCAAAATGTGAACATCTTATGAAGGCAGATAAACATTCATATTTTGATGAAATTAGGCAGAAAGTACCTTTAAGTCTTTGGCTCTGCGGAAGGCTTTCCCACAAGTGGCACACTGATAGTTTTTAGCATCTCTGTGGACAACAAGATGCATGCGAAGTGTGCGCCTTGTTGAAAGTTGCAAAGGACAATGAGGGCAACTATAAGGAGTTTCTCGGTGCGTATCCATGTGAATTTTCAGTCTGTACTTAGTTTTAAACCTAAGAAATAGAGACATAAAAATATAGACAGCAAGACATGATATTCAATACACAGTTGTTCTACATAGAAAATGTGCATACTTTTTACTGCATTTTGTACACTCCCAAGGCTCTTCATCACTATGAATAGTTATATGTTCCTGCAAGGTGGCTTTTGATGAGAAAGTATTGCCACATAGGTGACAAACGAATGGTCGTTCGCCAAAATGTATAGCTTTGGTATGTGCAGTGACTGCTGATCGGCGACTAAATCTACAAATGAAGAGTAACTACATATAAAGACTATTACGAAAAGAAGGAAAAGAAAACAGTATTGAATAAGACTTACTTTTTATCACACACATGGCATGGATAGACTTGTTTTTCTTCACTGGGTAAATGAGTTTTTTCATGATTTTTTAATAATGTTTCGCAATGAAACCTTTTAGCACACTTACAACAAACATAGGGCTGTTGGTCTTTAGGCATGTGCGATACTGAGTGTGAATCAAGAAGAGCTTTTCTTACAAATGTTTTATCGCACTGGTCACACCTGAGGGGAAATTTAGAGAATTTGCATATAAGAATGATCGGAAAGCAATTTGACTGAGATGTTTGTTGGACGATTTCAAACAAAAATGATTTACTCACTTAAAAGTGGTTTTTAATTTATTCCTGCTTTTGACCTTTTTATCTGACATGTCTTCTAAAGTCCAATCAGAATCTTCACACAATTCTTCCTCAGTCCTATCATCAACAAACATTTCATCTAGCTCATAAATTTTGTGATGCTGCTCAGTAATAGGTTTACAAAATGACCTCTTGGGTTTGATATCATCTAAGGTTTTCCAGGCTCCATTAATTCTCATTCTTAATTCTTTAGAGTCCATGTCGCCTCCCAAATGGTCTGAGGTATCATCTTCCTCAGTTTCGTCACACATAAAATCATTCATATCAGAATCACTGAGAGAATTGACGGTATTAAGATTATTAGACAGATCATGAAGTTCACTGTGTGGAACAGTGCCATTAGATTTTAATGTTTCTTGTTTAATGTTGACAGAAAATTTAGGTTCCATCTTCTCTCCCACAAAACATCTTTCGGATGCCAGTTCTTGAACGGATTCCAACCTTGATGATTGTTCTTGACTGGCAAAAGAACTTTGGTGCAATTTATGTTCCTCCTTTGTCTTAAATCCGGTGTCTATGGCATTAGAAGAAAACAAATTTTACACAATGTCTGAAGTATACTAAGTAACATGTATTATAATTTAGATGAAAATATCTTACCACCTCCAGAATTCCTTAGTACTCTTTGGAAGGCCTCATCATTCTCCAACAGATTTTCAAACGATTCTTCATTGAAATCAGAGTCCAATGAATCAGCTAAAATTTCGTTTTCGTCAGGAAAAGCTTGCCTCAACTCAGGCATTGGTCTGATACGTCCATGCTTGTAAACACTGTTTAAACTTTCTTTTAATTGAGCTGCTTTATCATCGCATCCGTTTAACTTAGGAGAGGAGGAGATATCTTTCCTTGTATCAATGTCAACCTGTACAATAATTTTGTATTAGTAAAACAAAAAACTAAAGAATATTTATGATGTTGTAGTTTGAAACAGTAACCTTTTTAATTTTGCTTGGTGAGAGGTCTTTTCCTACTGAAACTCTCTTCTTAACATTTGGAGAAATGTTGGTAGATATACCATTATTTGTAGACTTTTCTTTACTAAACTGTAGAAGAACAAAATACAATGGCTTCATTCATAACATTTGAATAGGATGGTGATTCATCAAACACTCTCTAAAAAAATACCTCAAAGTCGGAGGGAAGGAACTCTTTCCTTATTTCGTACAGGCGATCATCCCCAACATCATCATCATCAATTAATTCACAAAGGGTGCTGAACATGACTTGAACTTGCAAACAGTTATTTACAAACTTATCAAAGTTGGACAGTTTTTCACAGCATTTGCTACAAAGAAGATACGACACCTTATCTTCTTCCAAAACCTATAACAAGACATAAAATTAAAAGAGAAATAAAGACAGTTCAAGGAAGAGGGTGAAGAAATACAAAACTTGCAAATACTTGAAATAAATAATGATATAATGTTGATTAGTAAATGAAGGCAGTAACAATTATCTACAGCATTTCAAAATTTTCCATACATTATGGTCATTCGTCATTCAATCACAGAAATAACTTGAAGTTCAGCTTCAACAGCTCAAAAACTCAACAGTTCATAATCAATAATTAGAAGTAGTATTAGTAGAATTAGGTATGACTCTAATAACAAACTTACAATATAAATATTCTGAAACAATAACTAAAACAAAGATTGACAGACATGGCAGAATACCTATACAGCACCGACATCTCGTTAAGGAAATGATCAAGTCCATCAGAATCTACTGGAATTTCGATAAGAGAGTGATTTCTAGTATATCTTTACCATCAATCGTGGGAGGGAACAATGTTATGATAAAACGTCGTAACTGTGATACACCGGCCCTAAACAGAACCTAACCTTACACAGTAGGCTAATATTTACGACGACACGTAACTTAAACTGGTCTTAAGTCAACAACAACGTAATAAAAGGGGTTCACATGTTACATTGTTGACGTCGTCCTGTCTTTGTTGAATATTAAGACAGAGTATTCATTTTGTAGCCGGAGCGGGAAGACTGCTAGAAACTTACCGATATAGACAGATATCTTCTTATCCTTTCACTCAAATAATTATCACCGCCACAAGGATTGATTATAGGGATCCCACCATTGGGATTAGCACATAGTCGGCACCAATTTTTCCACGGCGCAATCATGGTGATAAAATTAATTGTGACCATTTACTTTACATTCTCCTTAACAAAGTACGTATAAACAATCAAAACACCTACACAACAAAGCGAACGTGAACGCGAATGTGAATGTGTAGAAAGTTCTGTCAGAACTGAATCGAATATGAAAAATATGTGAGTCAAACTGAAGGTCCGATGGGTCCGATGACAAGAATCCCAAGAATCACGTCCAAATCCATCGCAAACAGATTCAGTCGAATCATATCGCAAAATTGCTATTGGTTGTGGAGAGAGGGAGAGAGAAGAGGAGAACCGAATCACCGAATCCAACCGATTCGTCCAAATGCGATTATGAATTCGGACTACCTCCGAGGACCGAGACTAAGAAAGGCGTAGCATGGCCATAATGTGGCCACGCTTGGCTCCAAGTCTAGGTGATCAGTAAAACCCTGAAAATGAATGGCCCCTCTCAACCACCCTACTGACGTCTACCTGCGACGTTTACTACGCTGCTCACTAGAGACTGCTAGGTAATGATCTTATTCCGGGACAGCGCGAACGCAGTCCCGACTCGCCTGGGAGAACCGCCTTGGTGAACACGGTTAACTCCTGCGCCAGATATTTTTCTTGAGACCGGAACCTCCCGACCTTCTCTTTGGGGATCATCAGGCCTTTCGGGGTGTTAAGATGTTGTTGTTTACATTTGTATGCATAAGTTCTTCAGCTTCACAGAGGGCACCAGTTGAACCGCCATACCAGATACCAGCCGAGAGTCTAATTCTAGACGATTGCCGGGACTCTTTGCGGCGCTGAAGTAACAAAACGGTGTTTTAAGATATTCCGTTCAAGCCTGCTCCCAGGCATTTCGTAACTGTAATTGACTTTTACCCGACGGATTTCCCTCCTTCCCTTGTAAAGCCCAACCCGAAATCTTATACTTCATCGCACGCCATCTGGCGGAGAGCGTAGGGAAGTCGGAGCGCTGCGGCAAAGCGAGGGGGTGGGAGGTGGAGTGGAGAGGGAGGGGGAGGGGTCTCCGGTGGTTCACAGCGCTGCCGCCAGAATGCAGCTCCGGTATCGCCTGGACAAGAACGAGGCACGGGGCAGAGGGGAAGTCCCAACAACTGCCCTGTCAAATGGGTTGTCTATACTCACAAAAAATACAGGAGAAAGAAAACTCTAACAAATGTACCGGCTCTGTCCTCCTCCCACTCCCGCACCGTTGCGACCTTCGCTATCTCCCTCCCTGTACACCCACTCAATGACTATCTGCGCCCGCACAAGTGCAGCAGTGGCCCGGCACCTGTAGGCTCAGTGCCGCCGGGGCAACAGAGGCGCCATGGCCAAACCCAAGCTCATGGAGGTCCACGACGAGGAGGGGGAGGGACAGGCCTCGCCGGACCAGGCCTCGCCGTCGAACGCAGACACGACGGTCCAGGTCGAGAACACCGAGGCCGTCGCCGCCCCCCACCCGGAGCATCCGGAGCAAGAGGACCCCCCGCCGGCCTACTGCCACGTCTTCCCCGAGGGGACGATCCCTGCCTCGCCAGTCTCCACCCTCAACGGCCTCTTCGGGCCCCACCTCACGCTGACGCCGGGTGCTCTCCCCGCCGTGTTGTCGTCGGCACGCTGTTCGCCGCCAAGGTCCCTGTCCCTGTCTCAGCCGGGGCCCCCCACCGGCCGCGGCCAGCTCTCCAGGCCACATTCCTCGGTGTTCGTCGTGGCGCCCTCGTCGGCTCCAGTGACACCCGTGTCCCATTACCCGGGCTTTGCTGTGGCCAGCAACTCGGCCCCTCAGACGCCCGAGTCCATGTCGGCCCCCTTCACCTCCACGATGACGCCGATGGCCTACTTCCCGGGCTTTGCCGTGGCGCAGCAGTCGCCAACGGACTGTTCCTCGTCGTCGTCTCTGCTCTCGTCTACCTCGGAGGCCCAGGTGTTCGTCGTGCCCTCGTCGCTGCTCTCCTCCTTCCCGCACGCCCTGTTTCAGGCTGCATCGGCGGCACCCCCCGCTGCTCAGGCGCCGGCCCCCGAGGCCCACCCCCGAGCCCACCCCTCACCCGATGAAGTGGGCGGTTCCCAGGAGCCTGAGCAGTGCGCCCCAGCCGGCGAGGACTGCGGCGCCTCCGACTGCACGCGCAGTACCGATGGGTGTGTACTGTGTACAGTGCTTTGCGTCCGCATTGCCCCCGGTCTCGAGTACGTCGACACGTGTTTATGACGGCACTGCTTTCTGTTTCAAGCGAGTCGACGCGAGAGTTCGACCCATCCGGGGCGAGGGCGGGGGCGACCGGAGGCGACGAACCGTTGGCCGGAGCGGGCGACGGGGGCTCCGCGGCTCCTGAACGGCGGGCTTCAACCCCGTCATCCGAACCCGAACCCTACCCGAGCAGCGCAGCGTCCACAACGTACGCCACGGCACAGGCAAGGGCAGCGAGGACGCCCACACCTGGTCACATGCAGATATGTAAGTTCTGTCCTTGCTCTTTTATGTTCATAAAGGGTTTATATTTGTCTATTTGAATTTTGTTTAAATGCACCCTTTTGCAGATCCAGTCAGCAAAAAAATTGTGAGGTCATATACCATGTACAGCACGCTAAACACATGGCAAAGAAGAGGTAAGCATCACACACTCACTCAGAAGTGCACTTGAAATGCAAGAGTGTGAATGTCGCTCACCTGCAGGTGAGCGACATTCCATTCGTACACTTAGAGGGGTAAACGTGTGAATATTTCTAGGAAAATTCACACCTTTAACCCCCTAAGTGTACGAATGGAATGTCGCTCACCTGCAGGTGAGCGACATTCACACACTTGCATTTCCAGTGTGCCCACTGCGTTCTCTGCCTTTGCAAGTCAAACCGATTCACTCATAATATTTTAATTCGTCGGCAGTGCTGGTCATCTCAATCGTCTGGGGAATACTCATCTTCGTTAGTGGCGCATTAGGAATTTACTTCATCGCTTTCCAACCAAGTGAGTAACTTACTTACAAAAATACTCTTCATACCGATGATGTGTGTCGTATCGTAAGTGCACTTGAAATGCAAGAGTGTGAATGTCGCTCACCTGCAGGTGAGCGACATTCACACACTTGCATTTCCAGTGTGTGAGCATTGGCGGCGCCGAGCGGGCTCGGTCTACAGTCGATTCGGGTGAAGCCGCTAGCTGCGGCCGTGGCGTTGACAGCCGCAGCTGCAATCAAAAACGTCGCTGCTTCTGCGCCTACCGCGTGTTAGCTGCCTCTAATCTACCGCGCGCTGTCTTTCGGTGCGCGCTAGACCGCGGCCCGGCCACCGGCCGTCAAAATGGTGAGAGGATGGGGGGGAGGGGGCGTTGTGCGTTAGACCATTCCCTCTCCATTTCGGCCTCCTATCTACGGCAAAGCCAAGGGCCTGAAGCCCCCCACGGGCCCCGCGCCCCGCGTCTGCAAGCTGCAAGCCACTCGGCATATCGGCGCCGTTCTTGGAATTGACATGGCCCCACATCCCACATTTTGAAGTGGACACTATTGAAATTTCAACATGATAAAAATTGTGTTGTAAATATTTGTGTAAAATAATCGTTGGGAAAGTAACAGGAAAGCAAACCAACAATTTTAAGTGGCACTTTTTAAAATTCGCGTTCAATTTTACAGGAATTTGAAATTTTTACTGGGATGGAGGGGATCTCACCTCATCTGGCCGTGCAGCTTCACTCCAACGGCTGAGCTCAAAGAGAACAGGAGAACCCGCATGTATCTATTAACTACTGCAGTTACCAATCACTTATGGCTGTGTCTCAAACGAGGGATATTTCCCAAATCTGTACTGAATGATATACAGCGAGCATCTTCACGCATTTGCCACACGACTTTCGGTGTGTGCCGCAGTCTTGCCAGATAAAATAGACGAACATTTTCCACGAATGCACCTGCATGTTGGGCGCAGGTGAACGAGTCTGAGTCGACGTGGTGTCTCCGCCTGTCCCTCACCTCGCCGCCGCCACCATGTCAGTTTGTTAGGCTGTCTTCCGAAACTCGTCAACCAAATTCAAATTCCGCATTGGAACTCGTAATCTTAAGAACCAAACCCAATTTCCCCCCAAAATAAACATTGCTTTAGCTCGCACCCTCCTCAGTGTGACGACTGCGATAAGATGCGCCCTGTATAAATAGACTGTTATATATTTGTATTTAAGCATAATAATTAAGAAAATAAAGTACATTTACGAAAACAGCTGAGTTAAATATCTCCGTCTTTCTGTCAGATGGAGTCTCAGCGCCCGCGAATGGCAGGGTAGACTAGCCCGCAATGCATCAGTGCATACGTAGAGGGCTAGTGGCCTACCTCACAGGCTGAGCCGTCATGTTGATGGTATAGTATTGAAATGTAGCTATTTTTGTGGATTTTCCTACGATAAGTCCTCTGTGTATAAATTAATCCTGATACAGTACGATTGTTTCAATATGTATTTCAAAGTTTTTTAAAAATCTAATGATGAAACTTACATTAACATTTCAAAATTTTACAAAATTTCCAAAGTGGGGTATTGAGCACAAGTTTAATAATAATAAAAAAGGAAATAAAAAATCCATGATGGACTTGGATAAAACACAAGAAATGGTTCGTTACCAACAAGGCAATAGACAATGCCTGTCACTAAATAATACAACATAAAAAATTCTGAAGGAGCTGGGGCATTTTGCCAAGTTACATGAACTTTCTTAGACTACATTTCCCCAGACCAAAAGTATACTAGAAGAACAAAGTAAAATATCTGAGATCTTTTGGGTCAATTTGTTTCTTACATCCTTAGACCACTTACGTCAGAGCGGGCTTTTTTGGGAGAATTTTCTCCTGCGGAATCCTCTGAACTGCTTAAGAAATGTTTTGTTCCCTTGTTTGGCCTAGAATTGACATTGTTAGAAGTATCCATCTCTTCATCAGAACTGATTGCTGCTCTCTTCTGGGAACTGTTCATAATAGATGACTCTTTCAACGGAGAACTTCTTGCCTGCTGGAACTTCACACTTGAACTGCGAGATACTTCTGACTCCGATTCAGAATCTGATGTTATAACTGACTGTCTAACTCTTTGGGAGTTTTGCGAGGCAGATGGTGCAGAACTCTCATTTTCAGAATCAGAATCAATAACTGCTCTACGCTGAATTTGAGTACTGGTGTGGGGCGCACTTTCAAAATCACTGTCAGAGTCCGAGTCTAAATTAATTGATGTTCCTGATTTTTGGTTTGTTCTTTCTTCTTTGTTTTGAGACACTGACTCCTCATTGTCTGAGTCATCTGATTTTGCAATTTTGAAACGCTTTCTTTTTTCTTTCTGTGCTTTTGGCTTTTCAGCAGAACGTGCTGGATTTGACTTCAGTAGACTATCAAATGCAGCTTCAGTTTTATCTAAAATTAAAATTAAATACATGAGAAAGTTGAATGTTTTTGAAGAGCAAAAATAAACTTCACAAGGTAAAAGAAGATCTACATTACCATTATTTGATTGAGCTCGACTAGTTGCAGTAATCCTTCTCAACGCACTGAACTCGTCCTCGCTATCAGAAGAGTCTCCATTGATTTGGTCATTTTCAGACACAGTTTTCTGGTTCTGATCTGTAAATAGAAGGGAAAAATTTTAATAAAGAAATAAATAAAACATGCCTAAAAACAAAAATGGTTCTATTTTCATACCTGAGACTTGTTCCATTGTAAGTGTGCCATCAAGAGCACTTTGAATGTTTTCAGCCTTTTGTCTCATTTCCGGAGCTTTCATGTCTCCTGGAATACGCCAGTAAGATTCCTGGATAGAAAAATTAGACATATGATTTAATTTTAATTAACTACAGAAAGTTGAAGACATTATTTATGATGTTACAAAATCTGCAAGATTACCTGCTCATCGAATGGGGGAAGAACACCTAGTGCCTGCAAAAGTCGCTGGAAAATGGGACTGTCCATTGCTGAATCTGCATCCTCTCCCACTGGCACCAATGGTACACCATCAACATCTTCAGATGATGGATCCTTTTCTAAATCTTCTGCAGCTTCATCAAAAGAGTCTTTGAGCCACTGCAAACCACCAGAAAAACCTTGAAAAAAAAAAGGGGGAGAACACATTAATTTTAAAGAAACAAAACCAATTTTTAGAAGAGGTATGCACTAAAATTTTCTAACAGAACTTACCAGAGCTGACAACTTGTAAAAGCATTGCAGTAACTTGGCCTGGTGGAGCACGTCCAGTCTTTCCTCTTCTTGCATTTTTTAAAGCCATTCTATCTCTTTCAGACTTATCCTTCTTTGATGCTTTTACATTGTTTCCACTAGGTTCATCATCATCTGTGTCAGTGGCAGTATCTAACAACTCACTATCATCAAATGCTGGAGCGCCTCTTCTGAGATTGCCAGATTTTGATTTCCCTCCCTTCTTGCGCAACTCCTTACGATCATTAACAAGTCCTAATTCTAAAAGCTTGTCAATCACACGAACTTTGGGCCTTTTCACAGTCAATCGAGTCAATATGTCATCCAACGTACCTACAAGGGGGGTAAAAAAGGCAAATTAAAAATATGAAAGTAAAAAAATATAAACAAACACATACTGAATTAATTATACTGAAACACTTACTGCCAGAATCTCGGAATTGATCATATAGTTCCTTGAGTTCATTAATCTCCTGTTCTCCCCACTCTTTAGGTGGTTTGTTTTTCTAAAGGTAACAGAAGTTCAAAAAATTACAATAATGAACAATGATAGATGTAGACCAAGGACAAAAAAATAAAAAAAATTCTTACAGTTTTTGGTACAATTAAAAATAGTTCTTTTAACTTCTTCTTGACACCGGCAGCAGTACGGTCTTGGTTGATTAGTCTCCTCAAAATCCAATCAACAACATCTGGAGAAAGCAAAATTTTTAAATCATAGATTGAAGTAGTTGTAAATAAAAAAAACATTTCATTTAGATAAAAATAAAAACTTACCACCACCCGGCTGATCCCTTTCAAATTCTGCAAACAGAACACGCAACTCATCTTCCTCTTCCTCTTTCCAAGACTTCTTTTCAGCTGTTGACCTAGAAAATTGCATAATTTGAATTTAGATAAAACATTAAAATTTATAAATACACTTGCTTCACCTGAGAAATCAATGACAACTTACTTTTCCTTGTAACTTCCGTAGCCCTCCTCAATCTCATAGGCATCTCTAGACGTCTTCCAGAAAAGCAGCTCTACATATATGAGGGGATTCTGAGTGGCCAGCTCCACAAACTTTTTCACAACATACTGGGCAAGTTTTTGCAGTTCCTGAAACGAATCAAAACGTATGACAATGATGGTCTTCATACAATACAGTAGCTGCAGAGTGGAGGGTGGGTTGGCTACCTTGTGTTGAGGCAACGGCGACTTGAAGATGCGCTGGAAGGAGCGGAAGAGCGAGGCCTGGAACAGCATGCCCGGCATCTTGGCCTCCCAGGCGATGCGGTGGAGAAGCTTGGCCAAGCAGTGGTTGGTGAACACGGAGTTCTTCTCAAACGTCTGCAGCAGGTAGCCCGCCGCCTGCACCGCCCGCGAGTGCACCATCCTGCAGGCAGAGAGGGGGCCGATACAGTCTCATACAAAGACACACACTCATGGTCGGAGGCGCTCCGAACCACAATAGTGCAGAAATAACCTCGCGAAATCCTCAATAGCGCCCACCGAGCGTCGTGCGGACCGAACCGAGGCCTTCCCCCTAAAGGCACAGCACCATCTGCATCTGCACCACCTACAACTGCACCACCTGCCAGTGGGTGCTCTCCTTGTCCGCATGCGCGACACCATTTCTGACAGTGCGCCGAAAACCCTTTCCCCTTGGGAATCAGTGCGGCCAACTAATTGATTAATTAATTAATTAGCGTGAAGCGCACTGGCCAGACGGGCTGCTAAAGGGGCGTAGAGTGGCGGGGTGGGGTGGGGTGGGGTGTGGCGGGGCGGGGTAGCGGGGCTCTGCAGGGCGGCGCTGGGCGTGCTCCGCATTCATGCTAAACTGAGTGCACGTCAAAGCTAATATACACTGTGAAGCAGAGCGGAGCAGGGCGCACGGACCACCGCGTCCAGCCCGACCCGTGAGGGACGAAGGGAGGGGGTTCACTTGTACCGCCGAGCGAAAGACAAGGGCTGCACTACGAAGTGATGGGGGGTGGAGGGAGGGAGGGGACGAGCGGAAGGATTATTTGATTTAATTTATTAACACCGCGCGAGGGCCAGCCAGCCCTATTTAAATTCATTACATTCAAAATAGTTTGTTCTGGCCCCAGCAGCAGCCAGCCGGAGCCGAGTGCGGGCGAGAGGAAGGGGAGGTGCAGGGAGGGAGAGGAGGGTAAGCAATGGAGGGTGAGACAGGACGGGGTGGTGAGGCTGCTGGCGGTACACAGAGGCTCCCCGTCGCTATCTCTATAACTAACTTACGCGCCGCGGTACTCACCCCCCTCCAACCACTCCCCACAGCCCAAGCAGCCCCTGCAGCAGCGGTACAACGCCGGGCCGCAATTGATTCAGGGGACTGGCGGGTGAAGGACTGCGCGACGTCCGGCTGCACCTCACCCGACCATGAGGTCACGCGATCCTACCGTGCTCGAAACGGTGAATCGTGGTCAAGCGGGTGGAAAAGCTTCTTTCCGGTCGCTTTCATTTCAAGG
>NW_026267250.1:130824-131155 GCF_000697945.3 Frankliniella occidentalis | reverse complement strand
TTCTCCCGCACAATCCCCTCTTTTCCCTCCGATGCCCGCTAGCGACAATCCTGACCCTTCTACCTGGGGCCCTTGCCCGCTAGCGACATACGCCCGATTTGTGAGACTCTCCGAGACTGGACTGCTGCTCCCCGCGTCGCTCCCACCAGCTAGACCGTCGGACGAGTCTCTCCCTCCGCACCCTTCTCCCCCACGTCCATTCGGCCTTCCGGACCAGTGCCGGGGAAACTACTTCCTCCAAGTCGCATTCTGGCACTCCATTAGGAGTCACCTGGCCTCTATAAACCTCCTCGAAATGCCCCCCCGGCCCGAAGTTTGTCGCGCGGAGGGT
>NW_026267250.1:125049-125684 GCF_000697945.3 Frankliniella occidentalis | reverse complement strand
GGCGCTGGGCCGCAGCGGAGTACGGCCCAGGAGGGCGGTGTCGTCAGGTGCGTGAGACGGCGTATGGTCGTTTGCGGTGCGGCACTAAGCCCCCAGGTCAGAAGGGTCGAGTGTCGATTGCGGCAGGAACAAGGCGCGGATTGTCGTTTGCCGCGCGCGGGGAAAGCCGAGGGAAGAAAGAGACATGTGTCGGCTAGGCCTCGGACAACTTCAGGTCCTCATGCCAAAGCTTTGCGCGGAGCGATAGCGGAGTGCAACGCTGCATTCTGCATTGGCAGTACCATTACTGATTTTCTGTACTAAATTAGGCTTGTTAGTTTAGGTTTGCTTAAAGCCCTCTCCCCCAGCTGATGTCGGTTCTCTCGCACGTTTGGGTGCGCACTTGCAAACTGACGGTTAAAATCGGCGAGATCGGAATCTGCACGCCGGAGCCGTGCGCCTGTCTGCGTCCGTAAACGATAGGTGTGAGCAAGCCCTAGTCTCTTGGTGTGAGTGAGAGGAACCCGCACCACAAGTCGCCCGGCTCGCTGCGGCCCCGATGCCGTGGAGGTAGGCAACCCGTCGCGCTGCCCGCTAGCGACAATTTCCCTTTTCTCCCGCACAATCCCCTCTTTTCCCTCCGATGCCCGCTAGCG
>NW_026267250.1:118707-124249 GCF_000697945.3 Frankliniella occidentalis | reverse complement strand
CACCACCACCACCACCCCCTCGCCGGCAACAACTAACCAACTTGCCAAAGTTTCACTGGGGCAATGCAAAACCGATCATTCGGACTGTTTGGGATTGCCTCGCTGTGACGACCGCACCGGACGAATGCCCCCTGCCGTCCTCTCTGCGCAGCGATGCCATGTCACCCCTACTACCCTCCCACCCGGGTCCCCGGGTCTGCTGACCAGACGGAAACTTTAGTCTCAAACTTATCCAAAACAGCTCCGCGCCGTCGCCGCAAAACGCCCAAGCCTTTCAGATCCGACGGCGGTCCACGACCGCGCGTCTCTGACAAGACTCGTCTTTCTCAAGGACAATGGCTGTGTTGTAGGGGTTCAACGCGCATCGACTCCACAGAGCAGCTCTGGGGGGCCGGCGGCGAGGTCCTGGCGCAGAGAGACTGCATGGTCGCTGAGACCAGGAGGACACTGCAGGACAGGACGGCCCGCGCGCCTCACAACAGTCCCGCCGCGCGCCGGCGAAGCAGCCCCGGACGGCTGTGCTCCGTTTTCTCACAAAAGACGCAAGCGACTTCTCCGACCAGAAATAAATCAAGTCAACTCACTCCGACGCGCCGTTGCCCCCCCCCCCTCTTGTCCTTGGGGTTTCACTCAACGCCTCGGGTTCGACGTCTTCTTCAGCGAAACTCCTTCTGCTCCTTTCGCCCCCCTCCAGCCCCGCGTGAGATGGAGCTGGCGGTACTCACACCACCGGCAGTGGAAGATCTACCCCTGGGGGAAGGATGGAGGTGGGGGGGGGGGGGAGGATGGGGGGAGGTTAAGGCCGCGTAGGAGAGGGTCGGAAAGGGGGGGGGAGGGGGCAGGGAATACCTCCCGGGCAAAAACCCGAGGCTGTGCAGCAGCTCAGCGGCTGCTGCTGGAGCCGCCCGCCCGGCCCGCCCGGCCCCGCCCTGTAATGAAGCGACTGCAGCAGCGGCGGCGCTGGGGCAGTGGCGCTCGCAGCGTACAATTAGCAGCGTTTGCAGGGTCGCCATTGTCCCTCGCACAAAGAGCCAGCAGCGGGCCGCGCGGCCAGCAGCACTACCCGGCCCGGCCCCGCTCGCTCCTTCAGCGCGCCCCCTTCCCCGTCCTGGAGAAGTTCCTCACTCACTCTCTGCATCCCTCCTCTCTCGCTCTCTCTCTCTCTCTCTCCGACACACACTATACACCCCTATACACTGGGTGGTATGGGGACGCTGAGAGATCTCCATCTGGCACCCTATTGTCGTGTCGGCATGCGGCCAGCAGCAGCCCAGCAGTAAGCCCACGGGAGTGAGGGCTGCTCTGCAAGCAGCTCACAGGTCTGCAGCAGCCAGAGCCAGCAGTCCTACCGGCGGAGCTATGGATGCAGCCAGCAGCCTCACAGGAGAGAGATACCATACCTCGGACCTCGCCAGCTCGACGCCAAGCTCACCAGGGACAGCGGGCGCAGAGCACAAAACAAGCACATATTGTATCGACTGCATCGGCTTTGTCTAGTACACATAACACGATTAAAGAAACACCTTTCAAAACTAAACAAACCTGTGCCCTGTGCCATGCCAAAAGTGTTCTTGGGAAATTCGCTATCAAAGTATACCCGATTTCTAGGTCTAGGGGGCTGCATTTTTCCTTTTCCCGCATATCGCATCAGAAAACTTTCCTGCTTTCCTCCACGTTTGACCTGCAGCGCAGTGTTCCTCCGGTCGTGGCGGAGCGTAGCGAGGCGTGGTGGGGCGTGGCGTGGCGGGGTGTGGCGGGGCGTGGCGTTGCTTTATTGCGATCCGCCCAGGTGATAGGCCCCGGGCCCGGGCCGCTGCTGCGGCTAATGCAGGGCACAAGGACAGCCTGCGACCCAAATGGCGCACCTCTTCCTCCTCCCCGGGCGGGGCAGGGGCGTGGCGGGGGTGCTTCACGCCGCCGCCGCCGCGCGCGGGTTCCTCTGGGTAACAAAGGACCCCGCTCCCCAGGGCGTCGTTGTTGTCCCCGTGGGCTCCGCGGGGGGTACTGTGGGGGCGGGGGCGAGGCCACCGGCGCCGGGTCGCTCCCCCGCGGGGGGGCCACCTACTCAGGAGGGGGACGCGCGCGCGCCCCCGCAGGCCCCGCAGCAGCCCGGAGCCACAGAGGGGGCCGGGGGGCCGCAGGTGCAAGGCTACACAACAATGGGCATGGAAATGCGGGGGCGTGGCGGCGTGGCGGCGGCGGGGCGCTGAGAAAATGGGATCAGGAGGAAGGGTTGGTCCCCAACCGGCTGGCGGTCCCCGCGCTGCTTGGTGGCGGCCGCTGCTCCCGACACGGGTACGTAAGCGCTCGTGTGTCGTGAGCCCCCCGCCCCTCGCCGAGGCCCTGCTCGCCTTGACTTGGCAGAGGCGGAGGCTGAGACGCGCCCCGCGGCCACCGAAGCGGAGCTGGCGGAGCGGCCCCGGATGCCCGCGGGGCCAGAGCCGAGGACGCGACAGAGGCTCCTGCGGCAGACACACGCCCGACTCACTTCGCTCCGAGACTTTTTCACGTGAGTTTCTCCAGAGCCAAAGCGAAAACTGGTACCGCCCGGAGGTGCCCTCCTGCTGCCGCCGCCGCTGCTGCTGCTGCTGCTGCTGCGTGGGCAGACGACTGTCTTGTCTCTCTCCACTTCGAGTCAGCGTCAGCAAAACAACGTCCCGCAGATAATGGTGTTCTGTTCTGCGCGCGCCCCGCCATGGTGGAGGGAGGATACGAAACCACGTTGGGGTCTCGAGGTGGAGGTCACGAGGTGGTGGTCGCGAAGATGGTGGTCTCGAAGATGGAGGCCACGAGGTGGAGGTCTCGAGGTGAAGGTCTCGAAGATGGAGGTCTCAAAGATGGAGGTCTCAAAGATGGAGGGTGGAGGTCTCGAGGTGGAGGACACAAGATGGAGGTCAGGAGGTGGAGCACATTACGTGACACAAGGTGGTGGAGGGCACGAGGTTGAGGACGCCAGGCAGTCGCAAGGTGGAGGACGGTCACGAGTCACCGAGGCGTGAGGGTGAAATGGCGGGGAACGGAAAGCGCGCCGCGGCGGACGGGCAGCGGAGTCCGCAACGTCTCATTCTCCGTGGCTAGCGTTCCAGTCCCTCCCCCCGCCATCCTCCTGATCCTCCGCCTCCGCCTCCACGCCACCTCAACGCGTTATGAGCGCTAATCGAAAGGAAATGTGCAATCAGCTGCGTGATGGCTCGAGGGGGAGCAGCTAGGCGTGGCGGGGCGTGGCGGGGCGTACCGGAGTGTGCAATGCGAAATCAATACGCAGCGGGGCCCTCCCGAACGCCCCCGCCCTCCAGCCCGGCACAATCAGATTGCATTGCAGGCAGACAACTCCGTCAACGCGCTCTCACGGCGAGTTGACGCGGGTTTGCCTGCTCACCCACCCCCAGCCCAAGCCTCCACCGCGCGCCTAACCTTGACGAAAAGATGGGCGACCCCAAAAAACGACCCGGGGTGACCCGAAGACAAGCCGCGGTAACAACTGCCTCTCGGTTTCCCGAATGGAAGATGAGTGCGAGGCCAAGAGTGAGTAAGACAGAGCGAGAGAAAGAAAGCGAGAAAAGGGGGGAGGGGTGATGCAGATATGAAGGGGGTGAGGAGGGGGCAGAGGGTAGGAGGGGGATGCTTTATGGGACGCGCGCGGCTCACCTTTTCAGAAAGTCGGGAAATTGAAGTTCCTGCTCCGAGTAGTTGGTGGAACCTCCGCCCTCCTCATCCTCCTCGTCGTCGTCCTCGTTATTGCCGTACTCTGAAACAGACATCAGCATATCAGGCCCAAGAGAGAGAGAACGGAACGGAAAACAGAGTGAAAAGCAAACAGTTTTGTCGCAGGACATCATGCAAGCGGCAGCGAGTCTGTGATGGGCGCCTCATTAGCACAGCGCGAGCGGACTGCTGCACCGACAGCAGGCCGCCGGACCGGGGCCGTTTGCGGAACGGGACACGGCATCCGCCTCACCCTCCCGGTTCCCCTCGCCGCGTCTCTTTCTCTCCTGCCGAAAACGGAACCAACGAACATGGCCAATAAAACATACCCATTAGGAGCGAGCGCGAGAGAGCCATGCAGCAGCAGCTAGCAGCAGGGAAAGAGAGAGAGGGAGAGAGAGAGAGAGAGCGAGAGAGAGAGAAAAGCTGTTGAGTGAGAAAATCTCTGCCAGCCCAGTGGTCCCAGCCGAATCAGCGCAGACGATCAAAGCGCGTCCGCTGAGAACACCTTTGGCGCCCGGCAGGGCCCCGGCGGGCAGACCCAGACGAGCGCGTCTGAGCCACCTCGATGGCCACACACAGGGCCAGGGCGGTCCGGGCCGGGGCTTTGAGCGCCGACAACCTCTCTCTCTCTCTCCCCCCTCGCGGAGGGGAAAGGAAGTATCCGCGGCGCGTGCCCCTGTCGCAATGAATGAACAGAAAACAAGAACAAGTAATGGTGTCGAACCACACTTACCTTCCTCCTCGTCCTGCTCGGGCTGCTCCTGCAGCCGGCGTGCCTCCTCGGCGGCGCGCACCACCTCCGGGTCCTCTGCAACACAAAAGAAAGAGGACGGCGTCAGCAGCGCAACAAGAGCATAGAGCGAGGTGCCCGTGCCATAGCGTCAGTAGTGGACTCCCCCCCAACCCCAACCCCCCACCCACGCGGTAGTGCCTCGCCTACGACTGTTTCCCCCGGGTGGGTTAAGCCCTTCGCCACTTCCAGGACGTCCTCTCACGGGCTCCGGAACCCCCAGGAACCGGCATCCAGGACGCCGCCGGAGGCAGCCCGGGGACACGTGCCGGGAATTTAGTAGATTTCATAAACACACGCACACGCGCACTTCCTTAAGTCCCTCCTCTGCCTCCCACCCAAAACGGAGTTGCACATCTCCAGGCCATCTCCACGAGCCCAGGCCCAGGAGCCTAGGAGGCGCGGTCCCCAACAGAGGTTGTCGGATTCAGGTGCTCGGGGAACCGAGTGAGTACAAGCAAGCGCGCCCCTCGCACCCACACCAGCCTCCTGGGTTGGATCGCACGACAAAAGAGGGTGGAGGTGGAGCAAGGGCAGAGCAAGGGTGGTAAAAGTACGGCAATGGAAAACACAACAAACGATAAACAATACGTTATTCTTTCTATTTTCCCTCCCTTCCCGCCGCGGCCCCTGCACCCCTGCTTTCACACCCAGATTGAGCCCCCTCCCTCCTCCCCTTGGGTGGGCGCGCGCACCCTTGCCTCTCCTTGAATAAAGCGACCCGTGTAATGCCCGGCCCAGCAGCCCGGCCCAGCGAATATGAAAATGCAAATACCCTCCCCCAATTCAGGTGGGGCACGGCGATGAGACCTCCACAGAGAGGAGGAGGGGCAGCTTTAAAACCCGCAGACAGACCAGCCGAGCGGAGGGGCTGCAGAAGAAAGGGGGAGCGGGTAGAAGAACGAGTGAGACAGAGTGAGATTGTTAGGGAGAGCAAGAGTGAGAGAGTGAGAGTGAGAGTGAGAGTGAGAGTGAGAGTGAGAGTGAGAGTGAGAGTGAGTGAGTGAGTGAGTGAGTGAGTGAGTGAGTGAGTGAGTGAGTGAT
>NW_026267250.1:115743-118651 GCF_000697945.3 Frankliniella occidentalis | reverse complement strand
AGAGAGAGAGAGAGAGAGAGAGAGAGAGAGAGAGAGAGAGAGAGAGAGAAAGGACAAATCGCGGCTTGCGCTGTGGCAGGGCGGTGGTGGTAGGTGTGGTGCGAGGGTTGCCGTGCACTCAGCGCCGCCGTGAGAGGAGGGTGGAGGGAAGCAGCAGAGAAAAGAAAAGTACAGCACGCGCAGAGAGTCCTGTGGTGTGGTCTGGCCGGGCCCCGGCCGGGTCCGCTGCAGCCCCTCCTCCCTCCTCTGTGCAGCACAACTATTAGCCGCGAGCTCGCAGCAGCATGACTCTTGACGAAGCCAGCAAGGCGCGAGCGCGCACATCACACAACGGGGCGGCCCAAAGCAAGAGTCATGCGAGTTAGGCTCTTAAACATCCGCCGCCGCCGCTGTTGCTGCTGCTGCTAGTAGTTGCAGCGTCAGGGAATTATTTTCAAGTCGAGTAGAGCGTGGCGAGCGTCCTAACGGCCCCAACTCCACTCTCGTTGCACCGAGGGGCGGCGCGCTGTGCTGCATGCGCTGCGCGCGCCCGACACACTCGGCACGCGTAATGCGAGTTGCGAAAGGCGGAGTGGCGTGGTGGCGGAGCGTAGCTGGAGGGTTGCGCCGCTGTCACTCACTCGTCAACACGTACAGCAGCGAGAGAGATAAAGGGAGAGAGAGAGAGAGAAGGAGAGAGACGGATGTAGGAGCGCGCGCGCGATGACGCAGCAGCCAAGCATAGGACAAGACAATAATGTCTCTCAACAGCCAGCGAGTTGGAGGAGAGAGCGTGACATGCATGGAGGGGATAGGGGTGGTGGAGGGTGCGGTAGGGAGAAAGGCGAAGAGGAAAACACTGCAAGTAACCGTTCCATTCCATCACATGGAGTGGTAGAGTGCTGAAATTGGATAGCATTTAGAAAGGGTGATATTTTTGTTTATTCTAATCTCAAATTATTTGGATACTACTAATTCAGGCATCGTCAAGAAAAGGACAAAGCATTCAGAGATAAGAGTATGGGACTAGTTTCAAAAACGAAATATTTCATCATCCTGACAAGGCGAATGTTGGTGGCAAACGACCCAATTATTTTTTCATCTATACGATTTCATTTTCCATAATGCCAAACGCTAACGAATCTCTTTTTCACGCTTTTCCGGGAGGTATATGGCGCGCTACTTATAAAGCAAAGTGCCGCGGGATTTGAATTTCCTGAGAGAAGGGCGGCAAAGGGAAAGGGCGGGAGGAGTCTCATGCGCAGCGCCACGACGCCTCCGCCTCGCTCCAAAATAGTTGGGGCGACAACTGCGCTAGTCAAATTATTCCGCCCTCTTTAAGGACAATGAGGACCTCCTCCTCCTCAACCTCCTCCTCCTCCCCGACATGGGAATTAAGAAGACGACGCGGCGTCTGGCGCGGCAAAACAGCCGCGGGCGCGGCGAGCGCCGCTCACCACTCAGCCCCTCCTCGTCGCGACACGGCCGCGCCCGGCCCGCCGCAGCGCAGACGAACTATCAATATAATGAAACAGAGTCTCTCTCTCTCTCTCTCTCTCCCCCCCCTTCCGCCCCTTCTCCCTATCTCACAGGCGTCACGTCGCTTTTTCTCTGGTCCATTTTCCATTTTCCTCCCTTTTTTTTTCGTGTTGCATGATGATTGACACATTTTGAAGAGAGGGGAGGGAAGGGGGGGAGTCAGCGGAGAAGGGTTATACTGAGCCCACACAATGGCAGCGAGCACGCCTGTCATCGAACAACAGAGAGAACTCTGCGAAGCCCGCCCCGCCCCGCCCCGCACTCTGGCCGGCACAGCGGCCTGTTCTGCCACGATTGCAGCCGCGGGTGGGCCCCGGCGGGGGAGCGGCGGCGGAGGCGGCGGGCAGGGCAGGCCGCCTGGCGCCAGCGCGCTCTGCACAGAGTGAGGCATTCAGGCCAAACAAACGGCGCAGCAGCAGCTGGCGCGCGGCGCGTGACGGCAGAGCAGCAGGCGGCCTGACGCGCCGAGACAAGACATGGCGGCGCCCGGGGAGCTCTAGCTCTGCATACAGTACGCGCATAAAATGCACTCGGCCGGAGAAAAGCCGCCGGAGGCGACCTTCTTCCGAGCGACGAGAAGAGCAAGCTACAGCAACAGCAGCGGCGGCGGCGGCGGCGGGAGCAGACGGAACAGCGGGCGGCAAGACAACTTTTGGGTAGACTTGAAACAAAACGCAAAAAGAGAACCACACACAAAACACGATACACGTTTCGTGTGTGCGGCGGGGCATGACGCGCGGTTCGCGTGCTCGGCATATCGCGTCGACGTTTGTTTGCTGCGCGCGCTTTAAACTTTTGGGGGCGAGGCGCGCGAGAGCGGAAGCATATTTTCACTCACTTGGCAATCTCACTCAGCAGCACGCGGGACGTCTCGACCTCCTCCTTCACCCCCCAAACCTCACCTCCACACCTCCCCCTCCACCACAACCTCCTCCTCCTCCCTCTCACCACCGCTGCCGCAGAGAGGGTAGTGCCGTGTGCCGTGCGGCCGGGTTGTAGGCGCACGCGGGACTCTCGGAGCTTCTCAAACCGCCTGCGGCCCGACCGCCGCGTGCCCCTGCCTGCTCACTTGTAGGCTGCAGCTCCCCGCCCCCCGCCCCGCAGGCGTTTTGACAACGCGATGAACACGTGTCGACGCTCCCACGGCGGCGGCGGCGGGGCAGGGCGGGCGCGCCCCGAACTCGCACACACGCGAGGTAGGCAGACCCGCAACGCAAGGCTGCGCGGCGGGCCTGCCCAACCGACGGCCCGCGGGCGCTGTGCGGCGCAAAGAGCCACGTCGGAGGAGTGCAGGAGCGGAGGAACAGAAGGACGGGGAGAACGACGAGGAAGAGTGCAGAGAGGATGACGATGACGATGAGGAGGAGGAGGAGGAGGAGGAGGAGGAGGA
>NW_026267250.1:109613-110961 GCF_000697945.3 Frankliniella occidentalis | reverse complement strand
GGACGTCAAGGCAGAGAAAGGCAAACGGCGGTCCACGTTCTATTATTTCACTTCTTCCGTCCTCCGGGCTGCAGGGCTCGGCTCGCGCGCGCCGACACCACAGACAAGCCGCGCCCGCTCCCCGACCAAAATTAATTTGGCTACTGCGAGGTCCGGCCGGCAGACGGCGCCACGAAACGAGGCTCGAGGCCCAAGTGAAACAAGGACAAAAGGAGAGCGCCGGCATAATACCTGGCGCGAGGGGAGGGAGGGAGAGAGATAAAGGAAGAGGGAATAAAAAGTCAACAGCGAGAACAAAAGCGGCATCTCAGTTCGGCGGGGATCGGGATTAGTATTAAGACTGGGGGGAGGAAGGGAGGGATGATGGCGCGCTTGCGCCAAAAAGACAACAAACGATATTCTACAAAGTTTTCATGGGTCGCGGGCAGAGTGACGACGGTGGACGGGGAGGAGAGGTGGCTCGCAAGGGGGGAGGACATGCCCGCCGCCCCCCGAGTGCCGGCCGACAACCGGCCAGCCGAAAATCCGTCTTGAGGCGTGTTAGCTCAAGCTGACCATACTGCTCAGCTCACTGGAGGCAAAGTCCCTTCCCCCCGGTGTGCGCGGCTTTGATGTCAGTGACCCGCCCTTGAGACGCTCTCGGCCGAGGAGGTGAGTGACCAGCGGGACGCGTCGGCCGCTCCCCCACGCGAGGCGGCGCTCGGGAGCATCCCATGCGCTCGAGTGGATCACATACTCCAACAACGTCAAATTTACAATATTCGTGCCTATTCCCCGCAGCACGCTTCGCGGCATTTTATCGAGTCAAACCCGATGTAAAGGGCTCGGCTCGAGGTCGCTGTGCACAAAAGTCCACTGGATCAAATTTAGTGGGGAAAAAGAGGATCAAAACACACTGTTCTTGTGCCTTTTCTTTTCAGCACAAGTCGAATAGGCTAAAAGTAAATACCAAAAGAGAAGAAACGGAGGAGAAGGTTGTTAGTACCAGCAAAGTGGATCCCTCTGGTGTGGCCCCAGTAGGTAATCAGCTGACGTCACGTGACTTGAGCCCCTGGCCCGGATAACGCGCGGTATAAATCACCACAGACCATGAGATCACTCTCAGACCTGTACTGATTTATTTATTAGTAGCTTATAAAGGTTTTTATGCAGCAGGATTACTGACTAATTTGTTACTTATTCTGGATATCGTTGTAAGTAGCTCAATGATAAAAGAAAAAATTGTCAGTAATTAAAAAAGAAATTATTTCGTATTACTGATAAAAGCAGTTGTCAGTCGCTTATAAAGGTTTTTGCGCAGCAGGAATACTGACAAAAGGTGAAAAAAATCAGTAACAGGATGAGAGTG
>NW_026267250.1:109063-109408 GCF_000697945.3 Frankliniella occidentalis | reverse complement strand
CACAAAAAAGTCACAAAAAAGTCACAAAAAAGTCAAAAAAAAGTCACTTTCCGTAAAATCATTGTACACATTTCGCATGACTGATCACCCCCTCGTCCCCCACAATGACGCTGCTTTTGCCCCCCTCCTCCATTCAACGACAGAATAAACAAAAGCCGCCAAAAGCAAAGCCTACTTGTATCGGAAATTAACTTCGTTTTTCTCGTGATTGGCGTCGTGGGCGAAAAGAAGGAGGAGGAGGGAGAGAGGAGGCTTTTGATCTGGGCTGCGGCGCGACGAGAGTGAGGGGAGAGAGAGAGAGAGAGAGAGAGAGAGAGAGAGAGAGCGAGAGAGAGAGAGAGAGAG
>NW_026267250.1:102428-104233 GCF_000697945.3 Frankliniella occidentalis | reverse complement strand
AGGGGGCGGGGGCGGTTAGTATCCGGGGGAATATGGGATGGATGACTTACACCGCGAGAGGCCATAGCGCCGCGGCGGCAGCAGCGGGGGGGCTGGCGGCTGCTTCCAAAACTTTCCCTGACGTTCTCCTCCTTCCTCCGCCTCAAACTTGATAAGTAATGCATATCAGTAGAATGGGGCGTGGCGCGGCGTTGCGCGCGGCAATCTTAGAGGATTGTCGTAAACTTGGCCGGAGCAGCCCTCGCGGCCGCACGCCGCTGCTGCTGCTATGGGTCGCGCGCGGAGCGGCAGCGCGGCCTCGTCGGCCAGGCCAACCCTTGCGAGATCACCCGGGACACCCGTCCACAGAACTATTCCGAAAAAAATAATAATTTAGGCTTATAATAGAAAGCAAAGGCAACGGGTATCGTAAACTTTAGCTATGGCATCGCAACAGATTGCTTTTTCTTCGACTTTTTCGTGTTATACAAGAGCACTGCTTGTTAATCTCAAACTTTCCACAGTGCACATACTTTCTCTCTAGCCTAGCGGCCCGGAAAGTGGGTTTGAAGAGACGTCTTCAAACCGCAAGGACAAACAAAAAATAAAAATAAAATCGCTGATGCATTCAGGACAGGAGCACTGAGAGAGAGCTGAAAGGAAGAGATGGTGGAGTAACTATGGAAGGAAAGAGGGACACAGTGATAGAGCTAGAGGGAGAAAGAGGGACAGAGGAAGGAGGAGAGAGGAGGAATAAGCAGGAGGAAGTGAGAGAGATGGGTTGAATGCATAAACCATCAGCACTGATGACAGGCAGTTCAGCCGACCTGCTGCCGACACGTTAGGGGTGGGGTAAGGGTCACAGCATGGCGCTAACGGAGACAGTGCTGCGGCCAATGGCAACTAAAACCTAACTCAACCGTAGCCTGCGAAAAACAAACAATTTACCGCTCAAATTTTCCAAAAGATATTTTTAAGACTAGTAAAATGCCAAAAGCAGATGAACCCCTCCTCCTGTCCCCTACTGGCCTCCCTCATGTGCCTCATGTGTAACTCCCCACCCCTTCCCTTCCCCTCTGCCGGAACTGCTCGGTCACTTTGGTGGGCGTCGAGCGGCAGCCGACCGGAACCAGCATCGCGCTCAAAACAAAGGCGGGCAGCTCCACAGCGCCGGAAGAGCTGCGCGACGCACTGCGGGGCGTGGTGTGGACCGGTGGGGCGGGGTGTGGAGGGGCAGGGCAGAGCGCGGCAAGGAAGAGTGCACCAAATACTGCCACAGTGGAGGATCGGAACCGTTCAACAACAATACGCCTATCAGCTGTCCAGAAACGTCACTCAGAATCATTGTTCTACTGACTATTGAATTTCCAAACTAAATAAAAATTTGACCTCTGGCAAATACAAGCAATAATACAGTATCAAGAAGATTGTCAAAGTCGGCCGTGAGTCGATATATTTTTCTACAAAAAATTGCTAAGTCCAGGTATAAAATACATAAATCCACAAGAATTCCCACCATTAGTTCTTTCGGCCGTACATCATTCCTCGTACGCGAGCGAGGCCACCGCTGGAGGACTTTATCTATCGCAAAGGGCGCGCCCACGACGTCCCCTGGTGCAGCAGCTTATTACCACTGCGGGCGTGGCGGGGCGTGGCGGGGCGGGGTGAGGCGTGGCGGGGCGTGCCCGCAAACACATAAATACAATATTTACCATTCGGCTGTCTGGCTCCGCGACCTCCGGGGACTTGTAATGGGGCAGAGCACAGCGACGCACAGCGAGCTCGAATTATTAGGGTCATGATTTGGGCCCGGTCCAGCACGGGGG
>NW_026267250.1:101575-102299 GCF_000697945.3 Frankliniella occidentalis | reverse complement strand
GAGAGAGAGAGAGGGGGGGAGAGCGAGAGAGAGAGACGGGTGGGCGTCCCACGTGCGGGCGCGGGTCGGGGCGGTTTCTTGTCACTTTCCCAAATGAAGTGGCAGCGGTGCGCTCGGCTCCCATACTTTAGCTCATAGGCCGAGGCCGCGAGCATCAGTCGCGCGCCAATAAGCCAGAAAAATACACACAGCAACGGCCCGAAAAAAAAGAACGAGAAGCGGTTAGAAAAAGAAAACAAACAAGAACAAAAAACAAAAACAAACACCCCGAGGCGGACCGCTCGGGGGGGTCAGTATGCGACTTTGCCTTTTGGAGCCGCCGCGCACCGCCACGCCACACCGCACTGAATGCCAATCGTTACCGGCTGATTGGACCGGTGCCCGGGCGCGAGGTACGGGGGCGTGGCGGGGCGTGGCGGGGCGAGGCATGGCGGGGCGAGGCGAGGCATGGCGGGGCGAGGCGTGGAGAACGACCCCGTACAGCGTCGCACTGCGATACAGGAGGGAAGGGCTGCTGAAGGGATGGACGATCCCCTCCGCTACTCCCTCCCACTCCCAGTCCCTCGCGCTTTTCGCACATATCTCTATATGCAAATTCGCAGCCAAGAGGCAAAATGAACCGTGATGCCGTTCCCGCGTACCGTTGGGCAGCGCGGCATTGCTGCTGCTGAGCCTCGCCCGCGGCGGGGCAAGGCAAGGGTGAGTGAGAGAGAAAGAGAGGGGC
>NW_026267250.1:94009-101525 GCF_000697945.3 Frankliniella occidentalis | reverse complement strand
TCATTGTGTTTCACATGTGTCGTTCGCCGTCCCGTATAGCACGAGACTCGGTGTAGGCGCGTTATTGTGTTGGACCACTGTGGGCAGAGAGAGAGGGGCAGAGAGAGAGAGAGAGAGAGTGAGAGAGAGAGAGAGAGAGAGAGAGGAAAAGAGAGTAAGGTGCACAGCGGGAGGCCGCGGCCGCGGGGTCAAGCACTGGGGCGGGACTGGGCGCCGCAACAGGCAGGCATTTCGTCATCGCTCACCTCCCCGCCCCTCCCATCCCCGCCCCCGGGCCGCTCTGCTGCCCGCCGAGCCCCCCGGGGCCACGTTTAGGTATTCAAGGGGTTGGCGCGGCCGCGCGGTGCTTCGCGGTGCTTCACTGGCCGGCGGCCCGGCCGCGGGGCCGTCTCCACTATGGGAGCCGAAGTAATACCGGGAGAGAGCATAAACAAGTCGAGCCCCGCCCCGCCCCGCACCCTGCTGGCCGCGCAGGATGCTGAAATTCATATGAGGCCAAATTATGTACATCGCTGGCGATCCTTTCAGCGCGCGGCGCGGCGGCTGGCCGTGGCCCTCGTGCACTGCTGCGGACGTCCTGAGGGCGCGGTGGGGCGGGGCGGGGCGAGGCGGGGCGCGGGCCTTGTTCCAGGATTCATGGCCAGGATTGCAAGGGGGAGAGGGGAGGAAGAGCGGCTCCTCCTCATACCGCACGGCAAATTGAATTTATAGATGGGCCGCGCGGCTGTGGCCGAGGGGCGCGGGGGAGGGGAGTGTGGGCGCGAGTGTAACAGCTGTATCAGGAGAGAAAGAGAGAGAAAGAAAGAGGGAGTAACAGCGGGGGGGAGAGAGAGAGACGGATAGCTGGGCAGCTGTGGCAGCTGCGCTCAGCGAGGCACAGTGCGTTCATCCACCTCGTGCACACCCATCCATTAAAGCAGCACTCCGCCATCCCCGAGGCGTCCAAACGCCGTGAGACGCGGTGGGGGACCACCACCTCCTGGCCACTCTGCGGCCGCCTCTGCTCCGTGCCTGCCTGGTCCCGGCCAGCAGCGAAGAGTCCCCGCAGTGACTCGACTCCTCCTCGGGGCAGAGGGAGAGGAACCGCTCGAGTTTGAGTTATGGCTCAACTATCGCGTTGTGCAAGGGGAAAATTACTCGCGATCCGCTCACCTCGCCCCACTCTCCCCTGGCCCATCTCTCTCTTTCTGAATTGGTATGTCTGAGTGCCTCTCTCTTTCTCTCAATCTCTCGCTCTCTCTTCCAGTTCAAGCCGGTCCATCCATTGCGATCGCCCCCATTAATTTACTCTGCCTTCTACCCCTTCCCCCTCTCGCCCTCTCTCCCTCTTCTGCTTGCATAAAACACCAACTTTCGCTCCGCTCAAAAACCGCTCAAAAACCGCACAAGAAAACACAAGCGGCGGCGCGCAGTTGAAAATAAAACAGTCGCGAGGAAGAGCAGGGCGTCGTCGCCGCGGCAGCAGCTTCAATTATTCAGCACGCTAAAGCGTTCCGAATGAGTCGCGGATGGTTTTTGCAACCGGCAGCTCGGCGGCAGCCTGCGTCATTTCCGCTGCTACCCACCCCCACCCCGACCCCTAATACCCCACCGCCCCAAATCCCAGCCCAGCAGCCACAAGTCTTCACGAGCCCGCCCGCCCCGCCCGCCAGTCCTCTGGCCGCCAGGCCAGGCCCCTTCGGTCCGGAAACCCAGGTCCCCGGGACGGCGATCTGGTCCAGGCGAACGAGATATATTGCGAAGCCAACGTCGGGGAAAATAGCAATTAGATGCCGGGGATTCGGAGGATAGGAAGCTGGGAATTTGCTTTTCTATTCCCGGCCGCGCTCCCCGCGCCATCAGGGCCCTGCGCACGCTCGCGGGTCCCTCGTCCCTCACTCTCTTAATTTATGTATGCGGGCCCATTATGCGTACATTAAAACAAAAAGACGTCTTATGAAATTTCACGAGCCGGCCCGCAGCCCGCAAGGACGGGGGAAGCAGAGGAGAGCGGCGGCGGCGGTTTGTTCGCGGCCCTCAGACGGCGGCGGCTGCACAAATAAAGTGTGCAACTGGCGATACCATGCAAGTGCTCAACACTTTCGCTGCACACTTTAAAGTGTTTGACTACAACAAGTGATTAGTAGAAAATTTGAAAACTTACAAAATGTTTCATAAAGCTTTAAAGTGTTCAAATTTACTGTCAAACACTAACAGGTATTTAAATTTCAAGTCCAACAATTAAGAGTGTGCACCCTAGTTACCGTACCATGTGATCTCACTTGCACACTCCTGTTTTTAGTGTGGGGGCCCGTTCGGAAAGCAACGAGTGCGTCCGAAAAGCTTGCCGAAATCAAGGGATGCTAAATACACGGGTGCAAGAAAGGCCTTCACAAGTGTATTGGTGTTGAAACTTGGCACAGTGTAAGGATGCGCCGCCCCCAAAAGGCGAGAGCAGCCAAACACAGCGAACAGTCTTGTGTATGGGCAACACCCTTTGGATGGCAGCCAACACAACGGAGCTGGACGCCAGTTATTTTTACATCACCCGCCCTCCCCATCCCTACCCGTCCACACCATTTGTGCAAAAACGCGCAGATACACGCTTTGCTGGAGAGACCACTTGGACAAATCCAGACTCTAATTAGGTTTGGCGAGATTGACATTATTTGTGTGGGAAGCGAGCCTCAATCTTTTCTCCGTAAATCACATAATCCCTCACGAACAAGGAAACTTCCCACAAGAAAGACTTGGTCGCGGCCGCCCACGCACAGTTTGGGCGCGGAGGTCCCCCCTGTTCCTTCCCAAACCAAGCTTAATTGACTGCTCTGCCAAAACTTCCGAACAAAAACACCTAAGCTCCGCGGGCGAAAAGAAGAAAGGAAGAAAAGCGCGTCATCTCCGTCGAACATAACAGGGGCTGGCGGCGGCGCGGATCACAGGGAGCCCGATAACTTGATAGAAAGGACAAGCAGCGTAAGGGAGGAGGAAGGGAGAGGGCCAGGGAGTGACAACATATATAATTTAAAAAATTAAAGAGATACACAGTAATCACTTTTGACGTGTTATCCTCAAATCTAATTACAACAAGGTAGTCTGAATATTTTTGACATAACGAGGCGACCATGAATACGAAAACTCACCGAGAAAACAAATGATAACAATGTTCGCATAACGTTCGTTTTTTTTTTCCTTTTGGCAATCCAACCCGCTCTTTTTCTCTCGCCCTCTCACTCTGGCCCACACCTGTGCTGATGTCGTTCCCGCTCGTGGCGCGGTTTCACAATTAGTACAGTGGCGCGGCAGAGCGCGGCGCGCGGCGCGCGGGCAGCGTCATAACGCCGGCCGATTTCTGATGTTGTTTCTGTGCGTAACCATAAACGAAATGTAGATTCGCGCAATAAACGAGCAGAAGCATCCCGCCCGCGTCCCGCGCCCCCCGTCTGTTTCCTCTAGAGATGAGCGTCATCAACATTTTATACGGGTTGGGGCGGTTAATTTTCTCAACTGCAAATAGAGCCGCCCCGGCCGCCACCGCCGCCGCCATTCTATTCCGGGACGACGTATTAACCCGTCCCCATTCCCTTTATGGCAGCGCGCGTCCACGAACGCCTGCGATATTGTGTCCAATATATTCGTTTGCGAAACAGTCGCGATCAGACGCTAGCCGCTGCTCCAAAAAATAGATACAGCCAAAGGACGGCAAAAATGCATTAACATAATAAAATGCATGTTCCGATGATTTCGAGCGGAATCATTCACTTAAATAATCTAAATAATTCAATTTATGCCAGCCGACAGCAAGGGGTCGTCGGCCCACGTGCCAGGGTAGTCACAGTATCAAAGCTATGCCGATCAGCTGCTCCAGTGATGGCGCTGTGGACGTCTAACACGTTGTGTGTGTGTGTGTGTGTGTGTGTGTGTGTGTGTGTGTGTGTGTGTGTGTGTGTGTGTGTTCCGACTGTCCGGCCCGTCGTCGTGTAATTAAATTCAAGTCGATCGGCGGGAGCGTGCGCGCAGCCTCGAATTTCAAAGCGAGTCCAGCTCGGGGGGCCGGCGCCCGGCCCGGGCTGTGGCCTTCGCCCGAGTAGTATCCCCCTGTCCGCAGCAGGAGCCCCCGACCCTCCCGGCCTCGCCACAAAGGGCGCCATGGAGATGACCATTCCGCATATGTACGCAGCAGGGCCGGGCGGGCCGCACAGCAAAACCAGAGTCCGACCGACCGAGCGGAGAGATGAGACCTTATGAGGAATGCGGAGCCAGCGGTCCACGCCGGGCCGGAGCTTTACCTGGGGCGGCCAGCTCGGGGAGGCAGGGGGGGCCACCCCTGCTGCTGTCCCCGTGCAGGTGCCTGCCCCCTCCACCCTCCACGTCCCCCCCAACACGGCCAATCGAATAAACAACGACCATTTATTGAGAGCGATCGGGGGGCGTGGTGCGGGGGCACAGCAGGCAAGGGGTAGGAGAGGGAGGGGGGCGACGGGTTTTTCTTTGTGCCTCGGAATAAACGCAATCGGTTTTCCGCGGTCCACTGGCTTTCCCATTAGTGGCGGAGGTTGGCAGATCGCCCGAGGCCGGCGCGGCGGCGGCGGCGCGGGCGGCCGGGAGAGGCCGAAGGCCCTGCTGCGCTGCGCCCCATCTCTCTCTCTCTCCTGGTCCTCCTCCTTTCTCTCAGAGGGCGACGCCAGACCGCAGCGCGGGCCACGCAATCTAACTTCCAGCGCGGTCCACAGCGCTCCGCGCGCACAAACACCTCACATCAATTATCTGACCCTAAACAACCGGCAGCGGCGTCCAGCTGCTGCTAGGTGGAGGGTCTTTGAGAGAGCACCGCGCGGGACCAGGTCAGGGAGGAGAGGGAGCGCTGCAGCATGACCGCCGCATAAGATGCCCACGAAAAATCATGTTGTCCAGCGAAACAAATTTAAAACTGATGAAATCAATGGAGCCTTGTGAATCAAAACGTTATCCTCAGTATTGAAATAATTTAGTAAAGCTCACTCCCGTTTTGAGCGGTTAAGCGGTCCGACCAAATTTAGCTTAAATTGAGGGTACCAACATTTTAATCGGTCTCAGGAACTGAATTTTTCCCTTTAGAGCACTGATTTGGTTGTATCGACGAAATGGTTTACTGGGTGTGCGCGCGCTGACGGAGACAATTGGAAATTGATGAGGGAAAATGAGAGAGGCACTCATGGCACCATGTGGAGCCAAGGGGACTATGAGGAGGGGGCGAAGGATATGATGAGACGGGGGAGGAGAGGCGGGAGGGAGGGAGGGAGGGAGGGAGGGATGGATTCCAACGCGACGCCAGAGGGCCAAAGCCAGCAGCAGCCAGACTTGAACGAAGTAGCGCAAGTTTCTACAATAGTTTGAAGGAATTGGATTAGGGAGCGTTTTACTACACTTGCGCCTCCCGCAGAATGAGCTCCATCCCTGTCTTGGTTGCGGGCGCGCCTGGGTGGGCTCCACACGGCCAAGACATTTAATAATAAAGTCAGCTGGTCTCGAAAATAACAACGAAAAGCGGAACTTAAAGTTAATTTTGCGCGGTAGGTAAATAAATCACAAAGTGGCACGTTATATTCCATTTTTCGCTCCTCGTCAGTCGACCCAATTTCCGTAGAGTTCCTGCTCAGAGCGGGGCGCGGTGGTCTCCGCGCGGATCGAGAAATTGTAATACTTTATTGGAGTTGGTCGAAATAACGACGAAGAGCCCCGCAAAAGACCCGGGCGCACCACCTCAAAGGGAAAGAGAAACGCTCGCCATTCTCCTCACGCTCAAAATAATTCCACGCCCGCGGATTGACGAAAATCCGCGAAAACCCCCTTGATTGCCACGGCGTAACTCGCAGAACCGCATCCCGCCTGTGCGCTCTGTGGTAAAATAAGAAAAAAATAAAAAAAGAGGGGGGGGGGGGGGATGGAATGAGCTTTAACTTGAAAAAGAAAATTTTTGTGGACCGGCTTATGACGTTTCTCTTTCTTTTTTCCTCGAGATTAGCCAACGCCAGTGTGCGGCCGGGAGTGACTTTACAGACACTTGCCTCGGAAACAAACTCTGCAGCCGACTTTGCTTTGACTTTTCTAAGGCGCGGGGCGGAGAGCGAGGCATAAAAAGGAACAGGATCCAGAGAGGGGGGGGGGCAGAGACGAGACGAGTCCACCTCGTGAGCGCAGAGCGGCGCAGCGCGACCAGCCGTGCAGGTGGCGCGGCCGCCCCCTGGGCTGCCCTGAGGGGCGCGCCTGATGCCTGATGGCACCAAAGCGATCCGACCGAAGGGAACAGTTGGCGACAGCCAGCGGGTGTGCGACTCGAATGCGTGGCGAGGCGTGGCCAGAGGCGAGGCGAGGCGTGGCAGTCGAGCTTCCGGGTCGCTGTGCACAGCTGTGCAGCAAAGCAGGACGAAGCGCAGGGTTGGTTTGTTCAGCACAAGCTCCCGATACCGGCGCCCACCGTCCTTCGGCGCGCAAAAGTTTTAGAACAATAACACCGTTATTTGAAAATTCACCTACAATTTAAATTGCAACTGAACCACTTTTAATTATTTTTTTGTTAAATTTTTGGGAGGTTTTCTAAACCGGAAGTGCGGGACGCAACTCCTGGAGGCCGCTTCCGCTTGGACCTCAAGCCCCAGAGGACGGCCTAAGTATTAGGCAGTCATTATCTCCCCACATTCCTCGGGCGCTTTAATGCGCGCACAGGGTCAGCTGTGCAAGGGTGGGGTGGGGTAGGGCAGGGCGGGGCGAGGCCGGGCGGGGCGGGGCCGGCAGCTAGCTCAGCCCACGGGGGAAACATTGCCAAGTGCTTGGGTTTGCCGGGTTGCTTTCGAGGGCAAGGCCAGCCGGCGGAGTGGCTCCGGCAAGCAGAGCGGAGGAGGCGGGGGGCTCTTCTCTCCCTCTCTCTTATGAATGCAGGAGCAGGCAGCTATGCGCGCCGGCCCTCGGTCAACTCCCAGCCAGGTGAGGGTGAGGCAGAGCCAGAGCCAAGGCAGCCGAAAGAGGGAGAGGGGGAGGGGGGGGCAAAGAGATGCACTGCGGGTCAGATAGAGTGGCTGAGATGTGGGTCGAGGAGGGGCGTACAGAGTGAGGTCACTTCCCCCTCTCCTTCTCCTCCTCCAGCAGCTCCGCAACCCTTTCGTCCCGGCCACACACACTCGCGCAGAGGCATGCAGAGCACGCGGATAAGTTTGGCCCGCGGCGAGCCGCCCAGACGGGGCTGGCAGGCAGTTCCCAGGCTATGGGCACCCCGCCCCAGTACAACAACGAAAAGAAAAGAAAAAAAGGAAAAGCCCCGCGAGGCCCAGAGCCTGCTTGAAACGGCGCCGCAAAACCAAATCGAACCGAATGAGCAGCAGCAGCAGCGCTGCCGCAAATCAAAATCTCTTGGCCCCCAGCCGCTCTGCCTTCGACCGACCGCTCGGCGAAACCGGGAGTAATAAAGAGGAAAAGAAATGGCGTCTGAGAAGTCGGCTGTATTCCCGAGTTACTGTCCTGCTAGCGAGGTTAGGCTGTATGAGTAGAGCGAAAAGAAAAA
>NW_026267250.1:79160-91845 GCF_000697945.3 Frankliniella occidentalis | reverse complement strand
GAGAGAGAGAGAGAGAGAGAGAGAGAGAGAGAGAGAGAGAGAGAGAGAGAGAGAGGACGCATCTGGGAAAGAAATCTCTGTGCTCTGAGACGCTCTGCTGTTTCCCGCCAAAAAGGAGGAAGGGATTGAGAGGGGGAAGGGGGCACAACATTTCCGTTTGTTTAATAAGAGCGCCACCAAAGCGAGGGGCACTGCAGGGAGCACTGCGGACCAGGCACCACGATGCAGTACAGAATTAAAAGGGCACGACGTTCGAACGTATCGGCACAGAGGAGCAGCTGGATTTTATCTCGCGCGGGGACGCGTCGCCGGGTATTGGAGTTTCGAGGCCTGCGCCTATACATAGAGCAGACTTGTATAATGTCTTGATTCGGAAAAAAAGGAAAAAAAGAAAAGAAACGAGAGCAGAAGCGAACGAAACTGGCAAACGCTCCGCAATCACAATGGATACATGTTAGGCAATCACACCAGCACACACACACACACACACACTTACATGAAACGCACGGCAATGCGCGCGCGACATTGAGAAATATTTTCGAATTACACGGGCAATAAACCGGCGGCCGGTCCAGCGTGATATTACGCGGCAAAGTGCACGGTGAGTTACATGAGAGAGAGGGGGGGGGGGGGCAGCTGCAGTGCAACTGCCTGGCGAACCATCCCGACTATGCGGTATGGGCCCATGAACGAGCGAACAGCCGCTCGCTATAAAACAGCAAACGTATCGGAATCATGTACAGAAAAAAAAAACTTTCGATGTAGGTAAGTTTGGATTTTATGCATGGCAATCTCGATGGCAATGCAATAATGTTCAGAATAACCATGTTTCCTTTTGTTTCTCGTATACGTTAAACACGAAATAATGCATAGCATCAAGCAACAGCACTTTTTGAAATATTTTCTTTAGAGACACCTTAAATGGTGTGGAAACTTGACTACATGTTTAAAGTAGTTCCGACATTCTAAATTATATGTCGATTGAAGTATGGAACTCGAGCAATCTAATGCGCGCTAGCGTTAATTGCACTGGTCAGAGGTTGTGTATTTCGTTCCTTTTCTGTGAAATTGCGTTGCAAAGGCGCCACTGAAATGTGCGAATCAGCCCATTATTGTTTTCAAAGACACAAAATATATAGCTGTGCGCACTGCATCGCGTTGAGGGCGGAAGAGGAGGAAAACCCTAGAGGAGTTATGAGAGGGGGAGGCAACCCCGCGCGCCACGCCACGCCGCTCCCTGATGTACTGCCTTTATTACAGCCAATGTCCGCAGCACAGCAAATTAGCCAAACGAGTCGGAAAATTAAAAAGTAAAGCTTTTCGCGATCCAGTCATATGCAGCAGCAGAGCAGCAGCAGCGTGCCCTGCGCTCCCCGCCCCCGCGCTGTCCGGTCGCGTCAGCCGCAGGCAGCAGCTGCGCAACACAGCACAGTAGCCCACGTGACTCTCAGCCAGGTGACCCGCGCATCGCTGCCTACATAAAACTCGTACATGCGAAAAAGAAAGTAAAGAGAAAGACTAAAACGGAAAAAAAACACTAGAAACTTGTTGATCGAGGGGGCAATAACTCCAGGAATCATGTATACATCTGCCTGGGAATCATCAGGATAAAAATTAATCGAAATCAACATAAATCGTTTAAATTAAGTGGGAAACTAATGAAACTGATACAAAGTAGTCAAATTAAGCGTCTTCTACCTCTCGAAAACCTAAGGAATTAATAAATCTGTGGTTAGTTATTGCCCCCTCGTTGCTGATCAATGTTTGACATCCATTACTGACAGTAATTACCAGAAGAGATACATTTTTTTAGTAATACTGTACCGGTGGTGAGCGACATAACCAGCCCCCCCCCCTCTCCACACACACCCACCCACACACGTGCGTGCATCCGGCACAGTACAACCAGCAACGCAAAAAAAAAAACACACACACACAAAAACAATTAAAGTTAGTTCAATAGGCGGGCGAGTGGATTTGAAAAATCAGCCCTCGCCCCGAAATAATTTGACTCTCGAGTTAATAATTTCATGCGGACGCCAAAGGACTTTTTAATTGCGCGCGCACACGGCGGCCCCCGCTCCTCCGTGCGGAAGGGGTTTTGGAGCTCCCCGTCGGGAACAAGTTAATTACAGTGCAGCAGGCCAGCGGGGGGAGCGCAACGCGCGGCGGTCCAGGTCGCGATAGCGATTCACAATATAACGGCGCGCAAACTATGCACAACGCGATAGATATCCGCACGACGCAACGAGAAACAGTAGAATGGGCCTCGATATTCTAACGGCTGTGCTCACACAATAATAACAACAACCCTAACTTGGAGAGGAATAAGGGGACCTAGCAGAGAGGATGATGGGAGATATGAGAGAGGATTTGGGGGGAGGGGGGGAGCTAGCTGACCGCGGGAGCGGCCACATGACAGCAGCCGCCCGGGCCGCCGCCACGGCCCCGCGCCGCCCCACGACCCGCGAAGCCCCCGCGCGCCCTGCCACCACGCCGGCTCAACAGCCATTTCTGGCGTCCCGTAAAGATAGACATCGCCCCGCCTGACAACTTGTTCAGGCCCAAGACAGCAGCCTAGCTAGACCCCGGGCGGCGTCCGACCCGTCCGACCCGCGCGCGCGTCGGGGATAGGATGGGGCGAGGAGGGGGAGAAACGGAGGAAGGGGGTTAAAGCGCTATCGAGCACGCGCATCGCCACGGGATATTGTTTTCTGCACACGAATAAGCGATCGGTTGGTTGGACTTGATAAAGCCATCATTGGCCGATGCTTATCTTTGGAGCGCACAAGAGGAGGGTAGGCGAGGCGCTGCTCGCAAGATGGCGCCCCCCGCCGCCGCCGCCTTGTGTCACACCGACAATAAAGCGAGTGCCGTACTCGATACCATTTCAGGTCCCCTCCCCCTTCCCCTTTTTCCTCGTCGGCTCTCTCGCTTCCTCCTTCGGTGCGGCCGGCTTACTTTTTTATTTCACCCCCCTACTTTATTTCGCCACGTTTTGTGTGTTTGTTTCCGAACAATAGAGACATTTATCATCGCGGCGCGCGCGCGCACACACACACACACGAGGCCGACGTCGGGGTGCGCGTCATGCATTGTAGCAGCGAGAACCAGCAACAACGACGACGACGACAATAACAAACAAAAAGGCGGAGCAAAAACTCGATTCCAAACATCGAGAGAGCGCCATATATACCACACATAGACACGCATACGCATATAGCAAACGCCGAGGGGGAAACAAAAACAACTCGGGAGACACTAAAACCACTACTGTTAATGAAGTGGCAGCCCGGTTACCTTCCGCAATGATGTGATTGCACCAAGTCCGTCCCGCGCTATGACTTTGCAACCCTTTTGTTCCCCGTCCGTCCGTCTGTTTCCTGCAGCACCCTGTCACTCGGGGCGTTCTGGCCGGAGAATGGCCGCTAGCGGTTTGTCGCCATTTAACGCCCGCCCGCGTTTCGCGGGATCATAAATCCGGAAGCTCGTCCGGTTTATCTCCCCTCCTCCCTTCTCTTTCTCGCCTTCCTTTCCTTCCTCCCCCTCCCTCTCCCACACAGCAGCAGCAGCTGAGCGGGAGTCCCCACTCTCGATTTGAATCTGAATCTGTCTCCGCCCCGCTCTGTTACTCTTCCTCTCGTTAGCAGTCCCAATTCACTCACACTCTCCCTTCTCCGAGCCTCCCCGATTTTTTTTTACATCCCTCCCTCCCTCTCTTTCTTTCTTTCTTTCTTTCTTTCTTTCTTTCTTTCTTTCTTTCTTTCTTTCTTTCTTTCTCTCTCTCTCTCTCCCTCTCTCTGTCCTGCGAGTTCCTTTCTTTACTCTTCCCATTCTGCTCGCAGCAGCAGCAGCAGGGATGGAAGCGGGTCGGGGCGACGTATCGAGACTCACGATATTGAGCACCATGAGCCGAGCAGCGGCAGAGAGAGGCAACATTGCGCTTCTGGTGAAAAACAGCTAATGACGTAGCCTGCTGGCCGCGCTCATAATATGCCAGGCACGTTCTCCCTGTTGTATAGACACGTGCTATCTCTTTCCATCCCCCGCCGCCGTTGGGCCCTTTCTGCTTACTCCCGCGCTCTCCCTCTCGCACTTTTATCATTGTCTTCTTCTGTTCCTATATCCTCTCTCTCTCTCTCTCTCTCTCTCTCTCTCTCTCTCTCTCTCTCTCTCTCTTTCTGTGCTGGCTCGGCTCCTATACTACCATGTGACCCCTCGCACCCTGCTCCTCTCTCCGTTCATTTCGCTGGCGCGTCCCCCATCCACCCCCCTCCTCCGTATACCTTTTCTCCGTTCATTTTCCCGCGGTCCTAAAACCCAAATACCCCCCTCCCCATCCCCCTCCTCCACCACCACGCACGACCGATACATTGGCCAAGCTCCATTACGTCACACTTTATACTCGCGAGCGGCGGCGTGGCGCGGCGAGGAGGCTACACCAGGTGAGCACTCCGCCCCGGGCGAGACGGTGGCGCCGCTCTCCTTGGTGCCTCCTCCGCGCGCACGTTAACGGAAAACGATGCTGCCCGCCCCGCACACGCGCCTACAAGCGGCCAAAAAAGAATTCTCCATTCTCCAGAGTGCATTGTTTTACAATTTCATTATTCGAAAATAAGTAAGTAACGTGAGATGAAAACTCCATTACTCGGTAAAAATTGAAGATCAATTTAACCCCCTCATAAGAACGGGTGCCTATGTGCTGAGTGTGTTGGGGGTCAGCCCCCTCACGGTTCGACGTCCGGCGGGCGGCGTCGAGGAGGCTCCTCTCGGCCTCATGTCTCACTGGGACTTACCGCATGACCTCCAGGGCCACCGCTGTTGGCCGGGATCCCGCCTCCGCTGTCTGCACCTTAAGGATAGCTCCCTTATCTGACCTTTGACAGCTCCCTCCATCAGCAACGCCCCCCCCCCCCAACCTCCTCTACTCGTCCTTCCCTCTGCCCGATCCAGCTCAGGGTGCGTCAGCGCCTGTCCGGACAATTCGCCCGCATACAAAAACGAGCGCAAAACGGTATCCTGCTAATATTTTTTCAAAATGAGAGTAACATTTGTTGATTTCAAAAATTTCAAAGAGAGAAAGAAGGACCAGTCGTGCGGAGAGCAGCGTAGCCGTTCGCGCGGGAAGAGCCCCCTGTATTTAAATCTGTGTTTTAATTTGCGGGACCCGCGTTGTTTGATATATGAGCCTTATGGGGCCCGTGGGGCCACCACCGTGCGCGCCCCGCCCCACCCCTCCACACCCCGCCCGGGGCATGCATCGTGCTAATGGTGATTACGTGGGCGTTAGCGTGGCTTATACCTGGCCATCGTGACGGACGTCCACCCTGATCAAGGCCCCCCTTTTTGCTAGCACCCTCTGCCCCCATCCCTCGTCTCCCTTCGCCGTCCCACCCTTCACCTGATTCTCCTCTTCCCCTCCCCTTAGAGAAGGACCACAAGCCTCGAGGCCATAAAATTAAACTACTTATTGTTTAAATTTTTAAATACAGCAAAAGTCATACAAATATTAACAATAGCTCTGCTGTTAATTGGAAGAGTGAATTAAACAAAGTCTCTCCCCGACCATCACACCTTTTAAAAAGCCTTTAACCGCACACAGCAAAAACAATTTTACTTCTAGCGAAATATAAATCTTCTTTCTCTCCTACCCTCACTCCCAATTATACCCCACAAAATTATTACCTACGACCAAAAGATTTACCTCATGGACACCATTTAGGAACAATATCCGCGGCCCACATGTTGTCCGCTCAGGCACAGGTGTAATTAGGTTGTGTAATAAAGGTCCCCGGGGACGTCACAGGCATTAGGGCGCGTGTCGGGCGGACAATCTGCATTCGTTTGAAAAAAAAACGAGATAAAAGAAACAGAATGAAATAATAATAAAAATCGTCGTTTTTACAAAATACATGCGCGCGGCCATGTCGCCGCACACTCGGGGCTTGTAATCCCCGGCCATCCCTGACGCTAAAGCGAGAGAGAGCGAGAGAGCTAAACAGAGAGAGAGAGAGGGGGGGGGGGGGTTGTGCCCAACCAATCTGGTCCGTTATCACGGCAAGCGTGCGTGTGGATTGCATCCCGGGAACATGGTGAAAGAGGCGCGAGAGAGACAGAGACAGTGAGAGAGAGGAAGAGTGAGAGAGGGAGAGAGAGAGAAAGAGTGAGGAAGAAAGACACAGAGATGGAGAGAGAGATCGGGGGGGGGGGGGGGGGTGAAAAAGAGGGCAAGAATTTTTACCCGAACAAGGGGTTTAGGCTACACTAGTCAGACAAAAGAATGTGGTCCGTGTGTGTGAAAGGGAAACGACGAAATGGGGTTGGTCGAGTGCCTGAAAAGGTACGAGACGGGCCAGGCGGCCCCGGGGGAGGGTCGCGCTACCGCGCCCGGAGGCCACTGGCCGCCCTTTCCAAATCCCAGCCCAACACACTCGCCGCCGCCCTGGCCGCTTCCCATCAGCTGTTTCCAAGCGTTGTCAACACGACCCAGCCTCGGCGGCGGTTAATCCGCGCGGCGGTTTGCATTTCAGCCGCGCGCAACGCTGTGCTGATAGCGCCCGCATGGCCTAGCCCGCCGCACCCGGTCCGGCCCCGCCCCGCCCCACCCAGCCTCGCAATCTTTACGAGTAAAGCCTAATGGCAGCCATGACACGCTCAAATCGCCAATAAGCTCGGTAGCGGCGACCATTACACCCCTCGAGCGATTGGCACCACTACTGCACGTCACACAGCGTTTGTAGTAATACCAACCTAACCCGACCCGGTTGTTACGTACTTATTGCTCCAGTTCGGACTCGGGGAAACGCAGTTGTTTACTCACCTGCAACAGAAAAAGTAGAAAAAGGTTTGATTAGTCACTTTTCTCACAATATTAGTTCACACATAGCGCACTATTCGAGTGCACTCTGACCGTTACAGTTTTATTTCTCACTAACCGCACAACGCAGCGGTATGTTGACTGCGACTTCACTGTTAAAAATAACCGTCACCTAACGACTTACTGCCTGATTGACACTCCTGTAATGTAACAGAAATGTTGTTTTCATTTGAACACTCTCGAAACTTGTGATATTCGGCCCATAGTGGCCCACAACACAAACTACTACGTATTACTTTCCTGTACATTTACAAGAAAAGAAGTTAATTTTGTTAGCAGCACATTTCGTTCCAAAACAGGACACTCGTATTATTACAATTTTTTTTTTTACAGGAGCAAAACAAAGTAACTGCTTTTGGTCGGAAACTTTGTTTCCGACATTTTCATTAACGCTGCTTTTTTACAGTAAGGCCTGTAAAAATACAGTATATGCTGCTAACAAAATTAATCACATTTTCGCTGTAAATTTACAGCAAATTTTTTAACCGTGTTGTTTGTCACATTTTCTTTATATTTTTGTCAGCAACTTACTGATAAAAGAAGAAATTGTCAGCACTAGTGTCAAAAGGAATTATTTCGTTGGACGAATGAAAACAAATTGACAGTAGCTTATAAAGATTTGTAAGAGGCGGAAATACTGTCCAATAGAGGGGTAAAAAAAATCAGTAACAACATGAGAGTGTGGCGGACTCAGCACCCTGGCTCAGCGTACCGCCCGAGAGCCCGGGGGCCCAGGGGGGAAGCATGTGCGTCGCGTTGGGTTGGGGAGAGGGGGTCTACAACAGGAAGAAAGGGGTACGCCTCCCCCGCTCGAGCAGCACACACACACACAAGTGGATTCTTTTCACCACCAGCAGCAGCGCCCTTTGGAGGAAGCAGGGAACCGGCCGGCCGCCGGATGCGCCCGCACAGGCAGAGATTTATTCCCTCCGCCCCTTCTTCTCCTCCTCCACTGCCTCCCGCGCCACGCCGCACTAATCGACTTTTGGCGACTCATTAGAAGCGCATTCCATTTTCATGCGAAGAGATAAAACGACGACTGCAGCCGTCGCGCAGCCGCGGCCCAACGACGGCGGACGCGCGGTCCACACTGCAGGGGCGACGATAGCGCATCCGGCAGCAGCAGCTCAACCAACCCTCACGAGCAGTAGCAAGCGCTTGAAACTTAAAGCGACTTAACAGCCGTATACGTACGAAGAGAAGCACGACAACCTCGACGAACACCCGGCTCTGGTACTGCGTCGTCTCGTCATTATGAATTGCGAGTAACTCTCCCTCCTCCTTTCCTCTCACACACATGTACACGATATGAGACCTGAAATCGCAGCTGCCCGAAGCCCGGGCCGCGCCGCCGTCCACACCGCCCCTGACTGCCAGGCCCGCAACGAGCCGGACCGGAAGCTCGGCAGGGGGTCGTTAGGAGGGCGACTTCCGGCGGACAGAGGGCCGTGTGGTAATGACCGATGGTAGGAGGCGGGCGACACCGGAAGGAAGTTCCCCGCCCCCGCCGCCACTGCCCCGCCTTGTGCCGTCGTACACCCCTTGTTTTTACTCCGCACACAGAGAGAGAGAGCCGAGCCGACCGCCACGACACAGACATGCCGGCGCTCAGCCTTTCGCACTAATTGGCGGAAGTAATAAAACAGACGGGTTTGAAAATATATATCTCTCTCTTTCGAGATTTAGCTCAGGGAGCGAAAGCCTTACGACGACGATGGCGCATGGGCCCATGACAATGAGCAGGAGATAATTAATTGAGTCAACCTTCGCACACATGAGTAGTCCGAGTCACGCGGACCAGTTCACTGGGACGTCCCTGTTTGAGCCGAGGACGACGGTGGTTGGACCCACCCTCCTCCTGGCGCACCTGGCCGAGGAGCCGGTGAGAGAGAGAGGGGGATAGAGCGGCAGGACAGAACCGCCCGGCCGAAAGAACTCGGCAAAGCCGCCCTGCTGCTGCCGCTGAGTCACCGAATTCCAAGATAGTAGCATTCCCTGACGCGGGGAGAGTAGAGGGAGGGAGAGAGGAAGAGACGAAGCAGGGGAGAGAAAACCGGAGCAGCGCTGCTCGGGGGAAAAGGAGAGTGTAAAAAGGATAAATGCTAAGAGACCTTTCCTGCTGCCGACAACATACGCGTGCGACAATGGACAGGACAGTCCGGCAGCCGCCGACCTCGGCACAGCCACCACCAGGACCAGGCTAAGGCTGCTCGTCCTCGGAAAGAAGGGACGCTGCTGGGAAAAAACAACAAAAAACGATGTGCGGCCTCGGCTGCGGCGGCTTTTCTGGTGCGGAGAAGAACGTGTGTGGCCAGGGGCGGCCTCTCACCGGGCAGGGCCAGGCAGGGCAGGGCCGGGCCGGGCGAGCCCCTCAGGGCGGGGCTTTTTAGGGGAGCGCTAAAGTCAAACAGGCCGAGGGCAAATGACGCGGAAGAAGTGGCCCGGAGGGGTGAGGAGCGAAAGAAAGGTGAAAAAAAACAGAAAAAAATTGCTCGGGGAAAGAAAAATATCACACTCTCCACCGGAGCAGCAGTATAGCTACTATACTTGATCCGTCCCGTCGTCACTTCTGAGAGTGTTGGTCGGTCATGCGGAAGGTGGAAAGGGTAGGAGGCGGCGCTGGAGAGGTATGGTGCGTGGGTGGAGACAGCAGGGCTGGCAGGTGCAATGCGCACACAACTGCGCGCTGCAAACGCATTCATCACGGAGGTACACACGGGTGCCGGCGCCAAGCAAGAGGAGCACAGCTCTGGCGACAGACCATACACCGAACCAGGTGGTCGTCCATTACGGCAGCGTCTCGGCCCTGGCGCCCAAGGGACTGGTACTACAGGCGCTTCGGAGGTCTGGCCTGGGCCTCCTGGAATGCATCCGTGACACACGTCGTCCAACATATGAACTTGAATTGCAGAATTACGACTTGAAATTGTAAAGCAATGAATTCAAATATTTGACGGTTTCTTCAAAGAGCAAAAAGTCGACCAGGTTATCTCACTAAATTTACGCGACTGCGTTTGTAAAGCTTCCCACTTGTAAATCATTTTCTTAAAATGTCGTGACAAATTTTCAGTTGTTTTCCACAGTGTCGCCGGCCTGCTTCCACTTTCTTTGCCGAGGTGGCAGCCGGCAGCTCATCAAGGGAGGGTCGCACGGTGGACACAAAGGGCGGGACGATATGCAAAGAGAAGGGGGTGGGGGCGCTCCAGACGACCGTCACGTCACGCCTCTGCAGGACAGGAGGACGGGGGAGGGAACGGCTCCTCCAAACAAACACAAACGAAGAGGACCCCAGGAGGTAGGTACTTGCTGAATGGGAAGATGTTTCGATACGGCCGCTGCTGCGGAAAAATAATAAATAAAGCGGAAAACAAATGAAAATATGGGTTTTGGCGTGGTGTGGTGCAGCGTTTGCTGTATTCCAGCAGCTATCGCAGCTAGCGTCAGTATGCGGTACTGCGTAATGGAAGGAAACAACGACCTCACTCGCATCCGTATATACCCGGGCGGCGGCCCGGGTGGTCCCGCGCCGACCCGCCCCAGATATAGCGTCGCCAAGTAAATGTTGGCCCGACCATTACTCACCGAGACAAGCCAACCCGGCCAAGAAGAGCGCCGCCGCGGCCAGAACAGGCATCGAACGACCACACACACACACGAGAGAGTGCGAGGGAAGCAAAAGTGTCGCGGGCGACACCGGGACAGTAAACAAAAAAAGGAACTCGACCAGCGAAAAAATAACATCGCCATAAACCCAGCGGCGAGGAATCTCCTCACACTCGCTGGCGGGCCGAGCAGCTCCTCCGGTTGATTTGTCTTCAACGTTCATTCCTTCACGTGGGTACACACCATCCCACGATTTATGAGGGGCGTGAGATTGCTGCCAGAGAGCAGGAGAGAGACCCCGACGAAAAAGCGTGAGACTCTGTAGACCGAGGTCAAAAGAAGGCACAAGCCTTGGGAGAAACAGGGGAGGGGCAAAAAAATCACGAATCGAAAAGGAAAGCGCGCTCCAGAATGCAAGTGGACGAAGGAAGAGCGCGAAACAGGAAGGAAGGGACGAGCACGACACGAAGTGAAACGGGCCAACGATACGGATGGCAGAGGAAATGAGACAGAGGGCATGACAAACGGCCTGTGTGTGTAAGAGAGAGGTTGGAGGGAGAGAGAGAGATCGGGGGAAGGTGGGACAGAAAGGGAGAGAGAGAAAGGAAGAGAGAGAAAGGAAGAGAGAGAAAGGAAGAGAGAGAAAGGAAGAGAGAGTAAGGAAGAGAAAGGAAGAGAAAGAAAGGAAGAGAAAGAAAGGAAGAGAGAGAAAGGAAGGGAGAGAAAGGGAGAGAGCGAAAGGGCGAGAGCGAAAGGGAGAGAAAGGGCCAACGCGTACGAAGCCCAGACCAAGGCACACCAAACAACTCCCATCGGATGCAGCGCCGCATTTGCCAGTTTAATCAATTGGAATGATGGCTCTCGGTGTTCGGCATTCACGGTCTTGTAATCAGACAGGTGTGTGCGCTAGCGCGAGGCAAACCTGACAGAAACTTGCCCTTTTGCAATAACTTAAGAAGACGAACACGCTAGGAACAGTATGGGGCACTGAACGCGTTGGATTACGAACAGCACACCTAGCGCGGAGGGAACCCGGACCCGGGAGCGAGGGCACAAGCGCCTTATACATGGGCGCGATGCCTTCCCGCAGGACAGCCGCGCACGACGGGACTGCCTACCCCCCAGGCGTCCCCAGCCCCAGCTCACACAGCCACACCGGAAAAAACACACAATTTGAAAGGTTTTCAACGGTATTTAAGGTTCAATACCTATAGCAACGCATAATTTTTCCTGTCAACACCCCTGTAAAGGCGTTATGCCGCACCATTTGCTTTTCCCAAATGTTCGACAGCTTTCCTATCCCGTCACCGAGTTTTTCCTCCCTGCACAGCCCTCTATTTCCCTCCCCGTCGTCGGTTCTGCTAGTGGAGTGCTCCGAGTCCCGCTTGACATCCTGTCCCACCGACACTACTCTCCGCTGGTATGCCAGACAGCTACGATAAAATATTCAAACTTATGGATACACATATGAATGACATGCCCTTTCTTTGTAGATTTTTTTTTTCACTAGATTTTTAGCAGATGATACCTTAAAAACCTTTTGACTAAACATAAAGAATATATAAGTAACTTTAAGGTGTCAGCTAGCTTTTACTCTCGATGAATACAGAGAACTTAGTGCAGACCAGAAAACAATTTCTTTGGCGCTGGGGGAGCCGTGTCCGAGTGAGTGGCTGAGGTTCGCGCCAGGCCCCTACCCTGCCTAACAATACTACAGGCTCCACGTCCCCCGGTCCCCGCACAACAATACTAGCCCACCGATGCCCGCGCCTTTTCTCCTCCGTAACGCCGCTTGTACGCCGAATTACAAATTTGCAAGTAACAAGCAACATAAACAAAGGACAGCTAAAAATGAGAGAAAATTAGCAACAGACCTATCATTCTTAAACCGGTATCATCTGCTTTCAAGATAGATTCTTTTTTTTTTTCAATAGATTTTTTTGTGGTGACGCGTGAATGGCGAATAAATAGATCTATCGCCGAAAAGTCGACGGCATAAAGTCTGTCTCGTTGGGGGCGGCGCCAAAAGCAGTAGAGCCAGCATCAGTCAGTGAGTCAGTCAGTGCGGGCGGGACCAGGGCTGGCGGCGGCGCGGACAGAGACATACGGCAACCAGCGCGCGCGAATACATTACGGGGCGTGGCGGGGCGTGGCGGAGCGTGGCAGGGCGTGGCGGGGCAGGGCGTGGCGGGGCAGGGCGTGGCG
>NW_026267250.1:76588-77455 GCF_000697945.3 Frankliniella occidentalis | reverse complement strand
GGCGAGGGGACGCGGGCGGCATGTCACGAGCCCCTTGTTTCAACACCCCTGACAAGGGCCGGCGTGGCGGGGCGGGGCAGGGCGGCGTAGGACGGGGCAGGGCGCAGGCCTGGTCGGAGCCAAAGGTCCATTCAGGGACCCGCGCGTCAAGCTCAGAGAATGTTTAGTTTCGGTCCCAAATCCCGGCTTGGGCGCAGATAGAAGGAACTTTGTGCTATCCTCGTTATTCGTCTTGGACTTTGCGGGCTGTCCGGGTGCTGTCCAGCGCCGCAGCCCCTCCGCTCGCCGTGCTGACCACCCGTGAGTGGGTGGGTTGGGGCGGGCTGCGCAGCAAACTGCATTACGATGACGAAGCGGGGGAGGAGCGGGACAAAGCCACGCGCATTGAGCGAATACTCTCTCTCTCTCTCTCTCTCTCTCTCTCTCCCTCTCTCAGGTCTAAGCACATGAGCAGGGGCATGGGAGGCCAGCCACCGCCGCCGGGGCGCGAGGGGGCGGGCGGATCAGGAGGCAGTGCGTCAAAAAGGAGAGAGGCAGGAGGGCGAGCCACCGAGTCCCGCTGAGACGGAAAATGGACCATTTTGGCGGTGAGCGCGGTAATGGAGGGAAGAGGGGAAGGGTCCGGCCCGCGCAGCAGTCCGTCTCGGAGGGGAGAGGGGACGGGGCGGCCGCCGCCGCGGCGAGGTTATCAGGACGTGTAAATACGAGCGTCATTAATACTGCCGAGCGCGCCAAAATGAAGCCGGCGTCATTTCTTTTGCCGCCGCTATACTCGACTCTGAGTGTGTGTGTGTGTGTGTGTGTGTGTGTGTGTGTGTGTGAGTGAGAGGAAGAGAGAGAGAGAGGGAGAGGGAGAGAGAGAGAGAG
>NW_026267250.1:70839-75020 GCF_000697945.3 Frankliniella occidentalis | reverse complement strand
AGAATAATAAGGCTGTCGAAACCGCCGGTGCCCATCGCCTGGAGGACGACAACTGCAAGAAAGATCTTCAGTACGTGCTGTGAGGCGCAGGTTCTCCTAAATATTATACATTTGAGTAAAAGTTTTGTGAATTTTAGTCAAAGTTCATCAAAATTTTGTATATGATAGTTTCTTCGAAGAAACTACGAACAACTGCGCTTCGTAACGTTTAGAGCATTTCTAAAACAAACACATTGTTTGTATTGCGAAAGGTCCTCCTGATTTGTATCACGAACTGAGGCAGTTCGTTATATAAAGAAAAAATAATTTGTAAAATTAGTGCTCCAGATCCTTTGATAACGTTACAACCAGACTCTTCGTAATATAAACACTGCTGTTGGTGAGGAACTAAGAAGAGTGTTTGCACGCACCCAACAGCAACATGAGGCCGCAAGTTGCCGCCCACACCTGGGCACTCAGCACAACGAACGGGTACCGCCACGCCTCCACGGGTAGTCTGGCCGTCAGGAAGACGCACAACACGATCTGGGAGTAGGGGGCAGTGAAGTCGAAGACTTTGGAGCGCTCCACGGTGGGTAACAGACCACCCACCACCACATCGTACTGCTTCAGGGCCTTGTAGAAACTGCTTTCGTCCTTTGCCTATTTGAAAAACCGAGGAGTTGGCATAAAAATGAACTTGATCTCAGCAAATTAAACTTGAGCGCACCGTGCTGCGTACGAGCAAACATGGAAAAGCCTGTACCCCTAAACAAGATATGCCCTCACGGATGCGGGAACATATCTCGACAAAGGGTGTTGGGTGTACCTGGAGCTCTGCGCCGAATAGTCCAATGGGGTTTTTTCCTGCCGTGATCGACTTAAAGTGCACGGTTGCATTTTTGCCCGCAGCGAAGTAATCCACCAAGGAGATGTCAGTGCCTCGGAAGCCGCCCGCCGGGTCAGCGCACGCAAAGGGGGGATTCTCGAGGGACGCAACGTGGACGTCGCAGCCGTTGAGGGGATACGGTCTGCGGGGCTTCAAGAATCCAACGGCATCCGCAGTGAGGGTCTGGCCCGCAGACCACAACAACGCCAGCGTCGTCGTGGACGGGCCAAATCCACACCGCGAGCCGGGCACGAACCCCGGCCGCGACAGATATACCGGCACCGTCCGGAGATGAGAGCCGTCGCGCTTCTGCACCGCGATAGACGTGTGCATCCACCCCACGCCTCTGAGAGCCGAGACGATGGTCTCCACGTCTGCTCGGACGTCAGGGTCGCTACCCGGCCCCAGCACGGTGGTGTAGATGACGAGGATGGGCGTGACGTGCTTAAAGGGCATCATCGTGCCGCCCCCACCGAACATGGTGTTGATTAGGTCGAAGTCACCGGTAGCCGCCAGAAAAAGGACGACCAAGTCAACGTGAATCTGGTGCCATGGCTGAAGACCAAGAGAAGACGTGGTAAATTGTGGTTACTAGTAAACCGTCAAGTAATAATACACGGCGTTTAGTAACTCTTAAAACATTCTTGATAATTGACAACAGCACAAATCTTTGGTAGTTACTATGCAAAATTTGCTAGTTCACAGTTAAGAGTGCATACACCACGTTTCGCTGCGAACAAAACTCTGTAAGATTACCATTTCCCTCTCGCCACGCGCGGCGTCGAGCAAGACGACGGTGTAGTCGTCGTGCAGCGGCATCAGCTCCTGGCGACAGAGGACGTCGCGGGTCGGGTCGCCGTCGTGCGCGATCAGGAGGTGGCGGTAGCCGTACAGCGGCCGCTGCGCGTCCAGGATGTCGACGAGGAAGCGCGTCTCCGTGCACAGCGGGACAACCGACACCGCGCTCACTAGAAGCGCCACAAGGGGCAGGCTTGACGGTACCTGCATGTCTGCACTCGGTGGCGCGGGACCGTTTCACTTCAACCGGACGAACGTTGCGCTACTTACTTTGATTGCAGTTCGCAATCGACCAGGGGTGCGAAAGGGAAAAACAGGGCAGCGGGTCGATCGAGCGACCAATAGTGCAAGACGAGCGTGTTTTTGGCTCCATGAAGCTGGCCCCACCCATGCTCGCACGAATTCAACCGATAGTGAGATGATTTAGTGCCCACTAAGTGCAATCCGAATATCTCATCCGCATATTTAGTGCGACTATCCGTAGTACCCTAATCGCGCGTTAAAGGGCTCCATGAAGCTGGCGCAGCTGGTCCAACATCCCCTGTTCCGAACTCAAAAGTCGCCGCCGACTGCGGGGTGAGGGGCGTACTTCCTCATCTTTAATGTTTTTGACCGGGCTCTTTGGCTTGACCATTTACGACGCCGAGAGGAATTTTTTAAACGGACCCGTTTCTGCCAGACATTTGGGGGCAGTGGGGAGGGCGTCATGGTTCAAAACCACCTGTTGAGCTGCTCCACACCCACGCCCGGGTAATAGAGCAACAATAGACACCTTGCTCTCTGAGTAGTCAGCCCCCTCGCACGCGCTGCTCAGCGCTCATGCCAAAAATTGTGTTCAATTATAACATTAATGATTAATAGGCGAATTCAAAAAAATATTACGCAAAAAGACACATCAAGAACAAGAACAATGCAGCGAGCAGGCATGAAATGCCTACATGGCATCAATAAGCAGATTGTACGAGTGAGAGGGCGCCAGAGTTCTCAAACGGGCGGGCGGGCTCCGCCCGCCAGCCACCGAGCGCTCATCGCCAGAGCGCCCGGCCCGACCCGTCTCTTCGTCAACGGGCCGGGTGGCCGCCCGGACCGAGCCTGGCGACGGGTGGACGGTCCGCCCGCTCCGCTCGGCACTTTTTGGCGTGGCGAGAGTAGCTGTCGGCCAGCGCCGACCCGGCCGGACCCCCGCACAGGTGACTTCGGCACTATTCGGAGGTCCGGCCGGTGACTGCAGCCGCCACGCCAAGCCACAGCACCGCAGCACCGCCCGTGTACTGTCGCTCTCACTCACACACCTCAGCCAGCGGGTGGAGCCCGCCCGCCCGTTTGAGAACTCTGGAGGGCGCTATGGTTCGGCGCAAAACTGCTATATTTTGAATTAAAAAAATATTGCTCAAAACTATAAAATAGAAAATTTTCTTAACTACGGGTCCGTTTATAGTTAACAAGAATTGTTAACGTTTTTACTGTTACGTGGGGCTGCACTTCGTCATAGTCGCGATCTTTCCCTCGCTGCACTTTAAGTACATCTTTATGTCCTCCTTGGGCCTCCTGTTCTACACGGGTTCTAGCAAAAATAGGTGGTAGAAAATGTAGGTCGTACAAAATGTAGGCCGGACAACTGGTTTTGGGTTGGTCCGGAATCACAAGGTCGTAGAAACGCGGGATAGACCCATTGAGAGGAGGGGGTGAAGGGCGCGGTTTTCCCTTCTGGTAGTTGACAGTCTTGGGGACTGTCTAAGAACTCAAGACAAAACCTCACAATTTTATGAGAAGTAATTAATAATTTTAATTTTAGCTCCAGGGTCGTCCAGGGTATTAGAGTGTGTCACGCGACGAATGTGTTCGTTGCGGATATACTCGTCCAGCCAGCAGCTTGCAAACCAGTGGCGAACAGGGAGCGGACTGGCTTAGCCTGTGATGCACCAGCTCCCCACAGAAAACCAGCGCGGCTAGGGCGAGGCCAGCGAATAGGAGACCGCACACGCCGAATACCAGAAAGAAGCCATTGTGGTCGACCGTGCGAAGGCGCTCGCGGTAATTCCTCTCCATCTGCAGACCGTAAAATGGTGCTGGACACTCGTCTTACCAAAATCAATAAATACAAGGTTATGCCCGCCCCTTGTGAGAGGCCTGTAGCTTTACAATTCGTGTCAGGTTCCTCTTAATGTCGTTAAACGCCTTGATGTTGATCCCAAACTCGCGCGTCTTTGCCAGTGTGTCGTCAAGGGGCTCGCGAAGAGGTGAGCTCTTGTGGACTAGAAAAATGATAAAGAACGTGGCCAGGCTCTCACTTCTTTTGAGAAGGCTTTTGAGTTGGTCGTCCAGGAAATAACGCGGAGTAGAATACCTGCCAGACGCAAAGTCCATGGTATGAACTGTCTCATGTCAATTTCATAACGTTTTAACGTACCACATTGAGACTTCCGACATGACGAGGCCCATATTCTCCGGGTCACTCTTAATTTCCGCGGAACAGTTTCTGAAGCTGTTGCAGGTCTCAAGTCGTGGGCCGATT
>NW_026267250.1:58684-70644 GCF_000697945.3 Frankliniella occidentalis | reverse complement strand
GAGAGAGAGAGAGAGAGAGAGAGAGAGAGAGAGGGAGAGGGAGAGAGAGAGAGAGAGAGATCGTGCTTTCGACATGAGCTATTAGCTGGAAGAGGGGAGGGATAAGTCGACTATATATGGCACATGGGAAGCAGCGGTAGCAGCAATAGCGCGTGTCATTTACAGAGTATATGTATTTCTTGTGTAAATGTGTCTCTCTACGTACGTGATGGAGAGAGGAATCAAGTGAGAGTGGTACCCACGAGTGGCACGTTCCAAGACGGCAGTACTGTACCGGGGGACGGGGTGGTGGCACAGGTACCTCGCTGAGGCTGTCGCCTGCACATTCCCTTTCCCCACCCCTCCTCCCCCGTGGCACCTCGCGCATGCATAGATAAAGAAAAATAAAAAAAGCTACATAACCTTCGCTGGCGTTGTAAACAGGCAGGAGGAGCACACACCATGCAAGCAGCCCCGGCCCCGCCACCATAAACACAAGGAGCGTTGCCAATTTACGAGGAGGAGCAAGAGGTGGAGATTTGATGGCGGGCGCGCGGGGACAAAATCCACACCAGGAGCTGCAGCGAGGACGGCGTCGGCCCCGCCCGGTGATAAAACAAGCGAATGTGCTCGGCGGGACCGGCCAGAGCCGGGTAGGTTCTCTCTCTCTCTCTCTCTCTCTCTCTCTCTCTCTCGCTCTCTCTCTCTCCCCGTCTCTCACTTGCTATCGCTTTAATCCTCAAAAGAGTGAGCGGTATACGAGACGAATAATGACACGTGGAGTTGCCCTACCCACCCTGCTGCTGCTCCCGCCGCTCCCCTTTCTACTTACCCTCCTGTACCGAACACTCCCGGGGGCCACGCCTCCACCGTATTCTAGACGCCAGGCACACACCTACACACCTACACACACGCGCGCACGAATACAATGCTCGGCTCCATTCCTTATTAAGTTGGTATTGCCGCATGCGGTCGGCCGGCAGGGGACTCAATGGGTTCAGACAATGGGGAGGCGAATGGACTACCGGGGGGCAAGAAAGGTGAGCAGAGGCCCCAAGAGCAGGCGCCAGGGTGGCCTGGCCTGGTTGGCGGGCGGGTGGGCCCGGGTGGGCCGACGCCCGCCCAGCGGGCGGGCCACCCAGCCCTCTGCGGGGGGCTGCCGGGAGGACCCTCTCCAGTGCGTAAATTTGAGCTTCAGACTAGACGACGAAGACCCTCCCCCTTATCCTTACTCCACACAAGACAAGCGGAAAGCGTCCAGAGCGCGGCGACTGCGGCTCCTCCCACAGTCCATCATCAGCGCAGCATTAAAGGCGCCATCAAGGAGCATACCGCGGAAACGAAAAGGCTTATGCTCCGCGGCGGAATAGCGTTTCAGGGGTGGCTGACCCCCGCGGCTTTACTTCTGGTGGGGCGTTTGAACCCCCAGGGGACAGGGCAAAGGGCGCACGCACGCGCAGGTGTTCTTGTGCACCGCTTTGTCATGCTAGTAGCGGGCTCCGGTCGGCCCGCCCCGCCGCCGCTCCCCTGGGGCCGCCACGCGCCGCCACGCCCCGCCGCACCCCACTCAGCCGCGCCATTAGGTAACGCAACACTACTGCCACATTAAGGGCGCAAAACATAATATAAATAATAATTGAGTAACAGGAACGCAGTGCGCGCCATATCAAATTGATGGAAATCTTAAAAAAAAAACTAGAAGACAACTTCGTGTCTAAAAACTGACAATTGACCACGCCAAGGCGAGGCCAGCTGATGTTTCGGCTGTCGTCAGACTACTACGCAGCTTCGTTTTAACAGCTCCGTTTTACATTTTCAACCAGTGGCCATAGAGGACGGATGATGTGGCTGCAACGGCAGGCCACACCTTGGCCACCTCCCTTGAGATAGTCGCCTCGTGCACCCCGACACCACCACAGCGCCCACCCGCGTGAAGACTTCGCACGGTCCATGAGTCATGGCGCCGTCGTCAAAGTTCCCAGGGAGGAATAAGTCTTTGCCACGGCAACGGGCGCGCCACCCTTATGGAGACCCCAGTCGCGACAGGTCGGACGGACGGTCTTCTGTAGAAGAGGGAAGGACAGGGGAAGGAGGAGGGGGAGAGAGAGAGAGACAGAAAAAAATGGGCCCGCCTTTCATGAGGCTCAAGTACATATAAAACATGACCCCTGCGCAGCGCGCGGCAGAGTCTCATATTTTGAGAGCCTTGCCGTGTTTCAGCGGCCGCAATAAATGGCTCGGCAACCATTACTTCCCTCCTAAATGGATGCGGGCAACGTTACGTTGCGCCCGTTACGGAGCCCCGGTCAGCGCCAAGAAGCACGGCGGGAGAGAGAGAGAGAGAGGGAGGGAGAAAGAGGGTAGGAGAGAGAGAGAGAGAGAGAGAGAGAGAGAGATGCGGCGAACGAGAGAAAGAGTCAGAGTTGTACTGTACAGCGTGTGTGGCGATGTAGCCGTCGAGACGAGCGGGGCGCGGGGTGGGGTGGAGAGAGGGGGGTTCATATTACACTCCATCAGACCGGCTCGGCCTGTCGGCGTAAACATACAAAACATTCGCCAGCATAGCAGCTTCGCCTTGTTACAGGGATGTAAAACGAGTCATTGCGCGCCGCCGAGAAGGAACCCGTTTTATCGGCAGACATGCAGCCTGCCGTCAGGAGAGCGACGGCAGAAAGAGATAAAGGAACAGAAGGCGCCGGAGAGGATGCGTCTGCTGAGCCAAGAGGCTGGCGGAAACTGCACGTGTGTGACTTTCCACTTCGGCACAGTCACATCAAGACAAGAACTATAAACAGTCGAAATTTGACAATAACCTGTAAGATTTAGCTAACATGTAAGGGTCTTTCCCACACTACGTAAATTTTAGCAAGGATGAAGGGTTGCAAACATTTTGGGGGCTCAAAAGAATCTAGATCATAATTGTATAGTCGATATAGACAACATGATATTTTTGTACCTCGCGTTTTCAATATTTTGAGGTCCGGTAGACTCATAATGATCGCACAATATTTGTATCCCTCCGAAAGGTCACGTAATATGGGGGGAGCGTCACACGACACCCTAAAGGCATTACCAGACAGGCGGGTACATTTCAAACATTTCCCGCCCCAAAAGTTTCAATAATCGCTGGCCAGCTCGGCGGCACACACAGCCGTTTAATCTTCGCGGCCCTCACTCGCAGCAGGCCGGTCCGTGGGCTGCTCCTGCCACTTTTGATTCTCGATGAATAATGATTTTTGCTGTTGTTTTTCCCTCCCTGCTGCTCCCGATCCTCCTCTATCCCTTTTGAATTTATAGCGCGAGCGCCCACAAATTTGCACTTGTCCCGACGACACATGAATCAGCTCGGGCAGGCCCGCCACTCACTGTACACGCGCTGTCGGCGCGCGCACGTATGGACCCACCGGCACCGGCCTGCCTGTTTTATGAATGGGGATTATCAGTGCCGAACCATTCGTCCTGTTGGGAAAACACAAACATGCCACGCAGACCAGACAGAGACACACACAGGCGCGCGCGCACACACACACCCACGCGCTCTTTGAATCAATGATGCCGGGCTGATTAATTTCAATAGAAATCACGGACAAAGATGAGCAAACATAACCGATTCCTCCAAAATGACCATTTGTGAAAACGATTTTAAACATTAAGTGAGAGGAAAAAAATGCGTTAAACACCGCACATTTTTTTAAAACTAAAATTTCGAAGCAAGAATTTGTCGTCTTGAACGAAAACAAAAAGCATGGTGTTTATGTTCACCAAACCTTTTTCTTTAGGAATCCGTCAGGAAATGTAAGCAAGCCGGCTTCCTGAAAACATCAGCTTAAGCTCCCGTTTTCGACGTGGGTACAGAGAGTCACGTGTAGGTTATTCGCGGGAAAACTTACTTTTCTGCGCAATTTTCATTTTTCTTTTGCCCTGCTTTTACCTGCCCCTGTCCACGTCGTCCGTGCACACGACTAAAACGAAAACACACACGTGCACACACACACGAGTAGGAATACGTGCAGCTGATCCAGGAACCTGATAATAAACGGTTCAACGTCGCTCCTGACAGTCCCTGGGCCCTGGGCTCGCCCCGGGCGGCGGAGGGCCCAGTGCCCTGGGCTGGCTAGGGCCCCGGTATGGTCCTGCATTCTACGCACGGGTGCGCCTCCCCCCCCCCCCTCCAGGACCACCAGGGGCACCGGGGCACCGGGGGCTCCTCAGCAAAGCAGCTCCGGGCGGCCACTGCCCCTACCTACCCCCTCACACACACCAACACACACGGGCCACTTAGTCGGTTTTAAAACGCTTTTCGACGCGCGCATGCGGAATTAAATAGAGCCGTAAATAAAATATATCGATCCTCCGCGCTAATGGCCAGCGGGGCGGGGCGGGGCTGCACGCCGCGGCGGCAGGCCGTGGAGTGGAGTAGCCAGATCCCGTGGGGGAGATCGAAATGGCATCAACAACTTGCTCCGGGCGTTCGAGGTCGCGCGCGCAGCAGTGCGGCGGGGCGTGGCGGGGCGTGGTCGTCGCTGGTCGGGCGGACAACTCACCCACCCCCGATCGCTCTACATGACAATGCCAAACGCACACAATTTATAAGCGATTTACATAGGGTCTCTACTATACGCCGGTGGCTATGCGGAATTCCCCCCCCCCCCCCAACCCACATTTTCACTTTTCGAACCGCCCACCCCTTTGCTGTTTGCGTTTCCACGCCATAAATGGGTTGGCACAGCGAGGTAGAGAGATAAAGCGAAAAAATATTTCAAAACGGCCAAAACGACTCGGCACGCTACCAACACCAGGCAACCACCAGCAGAGCACCAGGCTGGAACAAAAACGCAAACTCGCGATTCGAAGAAAAGAGAGAGAGATTGTAAACATTGCATTTTAATTTAGACCATCGCCAACGGTTTTTTCACAATGTGGTATCAGCAGATCTTTTTATGGTCAACGAGGTGACGATTTGGCAAGTTTGACGGGTGATAACAAATGGTCGTTGATGTGATCCACGAGAAGATTCCCCAAAGGAAACATAGACATCCGTTGGTCCATGAGGGAATAAAGGTGTAATTCAACCGAGCTGGGCCAATCGCCCCGCAGCGCCCGTTGCCTTCCCCACAAAAGCGTTAACATTTTGCCCGGAAACCATTGGAATCTCGGAAGGTTCCGGTGTAAAGGGATTCACCGCACGGGGGGACCACCACCACCCCGCCCCGGCACAGACAGACGGTGACCAACATATAATGAGAGGCTCAGGGGCGGCCACCATCGGGACCACCATCGGGACCACCATAGGAGGGGAGCGGAGGGCGCAGCACGGAGCCCAGCCACCGCCACCACCCCATCCCAGCGACGCAACCACGCATGGCTAAGCCGCTGTGGGGCCACAGATGGACAATGAGGACTCAACCCTATCCTTCCCGTGTGTGTGTGTGTGTGTGTGTGTGTGTGTGTGTGTGTGTGTGTGTGTATGTGAGAGAGAGAGAGGGAGGGAGAGGGAGAGAGAGAGGCCCGGAGGTCGTTAGACTGCCGCCTCCTCTTAACGCAGTGGATCCATCATGCGACCCCCCCATATGAGGCGTCGCGGCGCGTCATGCCATCATTAGGCAATTAGCGTTGGCACTGCACGCGGCACCGCGACACCGCCGCCCGCGCGGCCCGGCCACGCCGCGGTGCACAGCCCCGGCACGCCCCCGGCACAGCCCCCCGCCCCTGTAAAGTGAAACTGATGGCTTGCCACAGCAGCCCCTCTGCAGCCACCACGCCCCCCAGCTCGCCGCCGCGCCACCCTCGTCCCTCTCGTCGTCGCTCTTCCTTCCCCTCTTCATCCTTCTCTCTCTCTCTCTCTGCCGCGGGCTCCAACAAGTCCTGTTTCCTCCCCTAATGTGTACTGGAAATACAAAGTGCACGAACCCGCAACACCTGCTGGTGATGGAATTAATTCACACACAATGTGCGACAGCTTTAGATTTCACACGTCATGGAAGGGGATGCAGTAGAGAATAATTCATTGAATTATTGGATTGTTTAATTTTGAGAAATTTGTTACTTCAGGGGGTGTGATTAAGTTGTTCTGCACCTACAGCAAGGCAAGAGATAATTAATACCCACATCTACAGGCAGGCAGGTGTGCGACATTTGTAAAATGGGATTTTCAGTGTGCATGTCCCTTTCTGCCTTTCTAGCATCACTTTGGCGTGATGGAGAAGAGGGAGAGGGATAAGTGCTCCCACCCCTCGTCCCACCCACACCATCACCAACGAGATCACCAACCACGTCGGGGGCACCACCAACAAATCTCAACCAGACGACGCACAGTCAGCTCCAGATAGAATGCCTCGTCAGCCTGCGCGCATCGGCTAAATCACAGATTAAAACTTTTAAGTTGCCGCGCGCCCCACTCTCCTCTCCCGGCTGCCCCCTCCTCCCCCCGCATCCTTTTAAACTTCCCTAAAATGCCGCAGGGAAGCTCCGCCATGACAAATTATCAAGATGACTGTGCCGCTGTGCGGCCGCAGTCCAGCGGGCCGTGGAAACAATCGCCGGCCGAGATAAAACGCTCGACACAAAAAGCGGCGGCGGGTGGTGCCCCCCCCCCCTCTCCTTTCCCCTGTCATCGTGTGGGGACATTCATCACGGGCCTGCACCGTCAAGAGCGAAAATAAACAAAGCAGAAGCGAAAACACAAATCTGGTGTGAACACAGGGGGGCGAACGAGAAAACAAAAACTCTCGCTCCCGTATTGCCCTATTCGCGCAGTCATCTATCAAACACGATGCACCGCAAACTGGGGACGACAAGGTATTTTACCATTGGACGATAGAGAATAGTGTGCTCTGAGTGTTTCGCGATATTAGAATTAATCAATCACAAGCCAATGATGGAATAAATCATCAGAGGTGAATGCCAACACATGTTATCGACGGTACACATAACCGTCGTCTAGTTTCCCCAACAACACGGCTTTGCACCATATGCAACACAGCCTGCTACCCTGCATGCGCGTGCCTATGTATTTCTGCCAGAAAGTACAGTATGCCAGTAGCAAGGTCTAATGTCGAAGGAAGGACTGGGCATTGATCTCTCTCTTTCGCCTCACCCTCACCCGCTCTAACGCTTCTACCTACCAATCTCACTCACAGTGCAGACACCACAAACAACCGAACCCAAGCAGCAGCAGCAGCAGCAGCCAGCAGTCGCAGCAGCAGCATCAGCAGCAGCGCAATCAAAGGCTCAATCAGCTCCTGCGTCCGCTCGGCCGCGCGCCCAGCTCCGGCCCCTGCTCTGCTCACAATGGGACAATCATCGCCGACCGCAGGGGCGTTATCGCCACCGCCTCGCTGCAGCCGAAGCCACGCCAGAGCTGCGCGATCCGGACGCGCGCGGTGCTTTACATAAGGCCGGCCGGGCTGGCCGCCAGGACCAGGTGAGCTCAGGTGAGAGATAAGGAGAGAAGGGGACGTGTGCGAGCACCTCCCCTGCTGCAAAGGCCCTATGCCCTGGTCCGCTCTGCTCCAGCCGCACCCGGAAGCCCTCGGGAAGCATTCCGAGCCAACGAGTATGGTGTTTTCATATCCAAAGGGACCGGACCGCCGGCGGCTGCATACGGATGGCCCACGCAAAGTCCAGCGGCAGCAGCAGTGAGCGGCATGCACGCGGCTGCTGCTCCACATTGTATGCCCAGGGCCACACCACCGCCGCCGTACTGCTGCAGGAGGAGGCCGAGTGCTGGCCCAGGCCGAGCGCCGAGCCAGCGATGCCCCACACACGGCTTGATTTACTGGACGACCCTGGACACTTCTCCAGGGCCGCCAGGCCAGGATTGGCAAGAGGAGCCCCGTAATCCAGTTATCGCACCCGTGGGTCAGCACCAACCATCTCACCTTGCTGCGCGCGCTCTCTCCGCTCCCCCTTCCCCCTCCCCTCCTCTCGCTCGCACTCTCAGGGGAAGAGGGCACACGGCGCGAGCGCCACTAGACTCGCCCCCAATCAGGCGGATAACTGACCGAGCGGGGCGAGAGCGAATTAACCCCCGGCACTCACACGTACACACGCGCAGCGGCCGGGAACAAGGGGGCGGAGAAGGAGCGAGTCCGAGGAGTCTGGTCAGCTGCGGCCTGCCTTCATGGAGGACTCGACCAGCAGCGCGCGGTAGTTACCTGATGCTCGTTCCCTTTATCTTCTGCTCAGGCTCAAGGTAAGTTCTCCCCGCCTCGCCACGCCACCTGGCAGCGTCCCAAGAGTCTCCCAGCCGCCAGTCTGGCGGTCCGTCGTCTGTCTGCCCACCCACACGCCGGGCCCCTTCTTTCCCCCTTCCTCCCTGACAACGATTTCCCAAATTTTTACGGACTTTTTGCACGCCATTTTCCTCCGGCTCCTCCTTCCCCTTGGACTTAGGCGGCGGCCGCGCCGAGCCGCGGTGGAACTCTCCACATCCGTCTAGCAACACGCTGCCCATTTCTCAAAACGACCATCATCACGGGGGCGGTTAGGCGGAGGGCAGAGGGAGGGCGGGGAGGAGGGGGTCAGGTGGCAGTCAGCTCCTTTACGGCCAGCGATGACCCTCCTAACGTGGGGGAAGCGGCCGGCAGGAAGCGAAGGGCGGCGGGGGTAAAAGTTAAAGAGAAGGATTGGGGGAGAGTGCTGCAATCACACCCAGACTGCACCCTGCACACCGCTGCTATGGGGGCCGCTGGGCCTCGCCTCCCTTCAGGCCGTTTCTCACGTCGGTCCCAACGAAACACTGCTCCGGAGTGTGTACTCTGCTGGCAAACTGTTCTCAAAAACGAACTGTGAAAAAAATCTTCGTGGATTTACAACAATATACACAGTATACTTTTAATTTACCCGGTTGCAGTGTATTACGAATTGTAACTCTAGAACACACATCTTGGTACGTTTTCCTGTAACCTTGACAGGTATTTCTCAATGCTAATGCTCACCCTGAAAACAAAAGCGATAATGGATGGCCAGATATTACGATTTAAAAAAATAATTGATTGATGCTGTTAGAAAGATGAGCTGGGCGCCATTAGACGGGGACCGGCTATGCCGCCCAGTATGTGATTGAACAGCGGGTCCGGGGAGAGGGGAGGGGACCAGCATGTGGCTAACGAGAGTGCGGGGAGACAAATGGGCGCAATCACTGTCGGCGGGCGCATACCGACTAGCGCGGCACGCAAACAAACAAAAGTTTCTGCGCCGAGTAACTTTGCGCTGCTGCAGTGACCGCACACTGTGTGGTGTGTCGAGAGGCCGGAAGGCCGGACTGCACAATAAGTCCGACTGAAGCTCCGCTCCCCGTCCAGCAGCGTGTGCTCTCTCAATAACAACGCGTTGGACCCGGTCTCCTTATATACGTACTCCAGACTTGAGACAAGAGAAAAGTTAGGCACTTAAGAACACTGAGCTTCGTCGCCGAACACATGTGAAAATCGTTTGCATTGTAAAAGTAAAACATAGTAGTAACGTGAATTTCACCCCCACTAGCGTGTGACAAAGCATTAACCGCGAACCATCGAGACCGAAAGCAGTGCGGGCGCCCACTCTCTGCCGTACCCACATACACTAACTCCAAGTGTCCGCTGCCGCCCACTGCCGGAGCCGCGGCGTGAGCTCAAACGCGCCATTACCGTTGGCCGTGCAGACCAGAGGGTTCCTCCCTGGAGATCGGTTTCTGCGGATCGGTCTGCGGTTCCCAAGATCCAGCCAACCGCTCCCAGCAGCAGCAGCAGACGGTCTAGTCTGCCCTGTTACGCCCCGCCCGGTGAGGACCGCGCACATACATCTCTGGGGTGCGCCTCAATCCCCAGGGATTAGACGGCCCCGCCTAATCCCCCCCAGCAGCTGTATCCCAAGGAGTACAACGCCGCGCAGCACAGCAGCCTCCGGTAGATTTATCTACTCCGGACCACATAACGGCCGCCGCCATTTGAATTTAGCGTGCCCCTCCAGCCCCCGCCCCCGGAAGTGGAGGGCCGCCGCACACAAAGGGCGCTCTGCCGCCCCCGCTGATGCTCGAAAAAAAAAAAAATCGACACATGACGCACTTCCTCGCTAGCTCCCCCACCCCACAGATTCGCTGCAGCTCCACCCACATCGGCTCCAGCTCCGCTGCAAACTCAGCTACATCAGCCCCAGCTCGGCTACAGCTAGGCGCTCCAGCCTGCACGGCTTCAGCGACGCTGGAGTGAAGAGCGCGTGGAGCAACAGCAGAAACACGTACTCAAGTCGAGAGACCGCCGCCTGGCCTGGCCACCCGCTGGCCGTGCGGACTCAGCAGCACCGCCCACCCCGCTGTGCCAGCACCTACTACTTCATTAGCTAGCATGCCCCACAGCAAAGACAGGCAGATGCAGGGAACCTACCTTTATCACCATTCCCCTCCCTTAAAAACGTCAACACTTCGCGTAAACTGCAAAACGAACCCCTAAAAAAAGTAAATTATACATCCGCCTAAACTGAAGAAACACTTTAGTTTGTTGAATTCAGTTGGCAAATTCGTGTGAAAATGTTAGTCGTCTTTTGATTTTTTGTTCTTTGCGTAGTTGATTGTCAGTTGTTCAGTTTACAATTTAATGAAAATTAATCAAATTTCACTCCACGGTCATCTAGAGTATTAGAGTGTGTGACGCGTCGGATGTGTTCATTGCAGATATACTCGTCCAGCCAGCAGCCTGCGGACCAGTGCCGACCAGGGAGCGGACTGGCTTAGCCTGTGATGCACCAGCTCCCCGCAGAAAACCAGCGCGGCTAGGGCAAGGCCAGCGAAAAGGAGACCGCAGACGCCGAATACCAGAAAGAAGCCATTGCGGTCGACCGTGCGAAGGCGCTCGCGGTAATTCCTCGCCATCTGCAGACCGTAAAATGGTGCTGGACACTCGTCTTACCAAAATCAAAAAATACAAGGTCATGCCTTCCCCATGTGCACTGATAAATAAATTGTTAAACTGGCGTGCACATGCACGTGTTTAACAATTACTTAAGTGTTTGAAAGGATATTTGAATACTTCGAAGTGTTCAACAAAAAAAAATTGAACACTTTAATGTGCCGAAAGCTTCATAGCCAACCCTGGTGTGGAACACTTTGAAATGTTCAACTTTACTGTAAAACACGTTATATTATTCAAATACCCAGTCAAACACTTGAAAGTGTGCAACATAGTGTTGAGCGCGTGTATGTGCACGCTAGTTAAACACTTTATCTGTGTGGAGAGGCCTGTGGCTTTACAATTCGTGTCAGGTTCCTCTCTATGTCGATGAACGCCTTGATGTTGATCCCAAACTCGCGCGTCTTTGTCAGTGCGTCGTCGAGGGGCCTCCGAAGAGGTGAGCTCTTGTGGATTAAAAAACTGATGAAGAACGTAGCCAGGCTCTCGCTTCTTTTGAGAAGGCTCTTGAGTTGGTCGTCAACGAAATAACGCGGCGTCGAATACCTGCCAGACGCAAAGTCCATGGTATAAACTATTTCATGTGAATTTCACAACGTTTAAACGTACCACATTGAGACTTCCGACATGACGAGGCCCATATTCTCCGGGTCACTCTTAATTTCCGCGGAACAGTTTCTGAAGCTGTTGCAGGTCTCAAGTCGTGGGCCGATCTCTCGCGTGCCCTGGTTGTCCTCCTGTAGCAGGTAACTGGCTATGCCAAACAGGAACCCGACCCTCTGCGAACAGAGGCGACAGGGGTGTCAGAATGGGCACGAGTTTGAGCTATAACTCGGTCTCCCGGTCTCACCTTGACTTCTCGGAAGCTGCTGGGCCCAGGCTTGCTGATGTGATTGATAAAGGCCATGGAGAGGCTGGCGCGATAACCCGAGTTGAAGTGCATACAGAAGATGGTCCACAGGAAGACAAGAAACACAGTCTGCTTGCGCCTAGAAATAAGCTTGGGGTTGGGCTCGCTGTCAAATAGGACGCCGAGGAGAATAATAAGGCTGTCGAAACCGCCGGTGCCCATCGCCTGGAGGACGACAACTGCAA
>NW_026267250.1:51093-52617 GCF_000697945.3 Frankliniella occidentalis | reverse complement strand
ACGTCGCGGGTCGGGTCGCCGTCGTGCGCGATCAGGAGGTGGCGGTAGCCGTACAGCGGCCGCTGCGCGTCCAGGATGTCGACGAGGAAGCGCGTGTCCGTGCACAGCGGGACAACCGACACCGCGCTCACTAGAAGCGCCACAAGGGGCAGGCTTGACGGTACTTGCATGTCTGCACTCGGTTGCGCCGGACCGTTTCACTTCAACCGGACGCCCGTGGCACTACTTAGTTTGATTGTAGTTCGCAATCGACCAGGGATGCGAAAGGGTTAAACAGGGCAGCGGGTCGATCGAGCGACCAACAGTGCGAGAGGAGCGTGTTTGTGGCTCCATGAAGCTGGCCCTACCCTCGCACTTATTCAACCGGTAGTGCCATGGTTTAGTGTACAATTAGTGCAATCTGAATATCTCATCGGCAGATTAAGTGCGATCATCCGTAGTACCCTAATATCGTGTTAGAAAGCTCCATGGAGCTGGCCACACCCATGCTCGCAGAACCTCGTCCGATAGAGCCATGATTTAGTGCCCAATTACCAATTAGGCCAAGTGCAATCTGAATATCTCATCAGGAGATTAAGTGCGACTATCCGTAGTACCCTTATCTCGTGATGAAGAGCTCTACGAAGGTGACCCCACCCATGCTCGCACAAATTCAACCGATAGTGCCACGATTTAGTGCCCAATTAGTGCAACCTGAATATTTTATCGGTAGATTTAGTGCGACTATCGCGTACACTAATCTTGTGTGAAAGGGCTGCATGAAGCTCTTCCAATAGTGCTATGATTTAGTGCACAATTGGTGCAATCCGAATATCTCATCCGCAGATTTAGTGCGACTTTCCGTAGTACCCTTATCTCGTGTTAAAGAGCTCCGTGAAGCTAGCCTAGCTAGTCCAACACCCCCGGGACCCGGGTGGAAGGATCTATAGTTCGACTGAAGTTGTAACTGTAGTGGTCGAACTATACTTTCAGACTGCAATACAAAGAGGACTTAAACTGTGCATTAATGCGAATCAAACTTCAAGTACGAGTGCATCGCAAACTGTGTCACGAACTGTGTTTTAAACTGTAGTTGTACTGTGTTTTCTTTGCTGTCGCATTATGCGTTGGTTCTACAGATCGTTCTATAGTTCAAGAGCGTTGTTTATGTTGAGTTAAAGAGTACTCAGACACTGCAGTGTCACTTATAGTAAATAAATGGAGTGTACTCTGCACTCTTGTCGTAGTTAAGGTGCATTCAAGTTTGCATTTCAAGGTGCATTTAGAGGTGCGAATCCAACTGTAGGTGAATACTGTTGTCTATACCATAATTTAAATGCACTTAAATTGCACTGCTTGTCCTTATCACTGTGTTATATTGATTATTAACAACTTTGCTGCTGGATCTCTACACATGCATTACCATATTTTCATAATGGAGGCGTAAGTCCACTACCGGTGTAAAAGGCCAGCCACGTTCTGCTTCCTGCTGGACTCTTTTACTTGCCTTCCAAAAATGTTTTTCGTGAAAGAGATATGAAGGAA
>NW_026267250.1:49821-50458 GCF_000697945.3 Frankliniella occidentalis | reverse complement strand
GTAGAGTTAAACTATAGTTTTGACACAGTTTTCTGCAGTTTAGATGCAGTTCAACTACAGAAAACTGCATTTAAACTGCAGTGAGTGTAGCTGCACTTAAACTGTATTTATTTCGTTGTTTGCACTTCCGTTTACATTGTACTTAAGTATGAGCTAAAACCAAGAGCAACTTTACTTATACTGGTTTTTAACTTCGGATTTCGAAGAAGTTGAACTACGGTTTTCAAAGATGGTTCGAACTACAGATCCTTCCACCCGGGGAGCATTTTCTGAACCCTATGGTTGGAGGCGGTTGTTTCTGTTCCGAACTCCGAAGTCGCCGCCGACTGCGGGGTGAGGGTCGATCTCCCCTATTTTTAATTTTTTTTGACCGGGCTTTTGGGCTTGACCATTTACGTACGGCGCCGAGAGGACTTCAGACCGTTCTGTGACGTGGGGCTGCACTTCGTCATAGTCACGGTCTTTCGCTCGCTGCACTTTAAGTATACATCTTTATGTCCTCCTGGGGCCTCCTATTCTACACGGGTTGTAGAAAAAATAGGAGGTAGAAAATGTAGTTCGTACAAAATGTAGGTTAGGTTAGGTTTTGGGTCGGTCCGGAATCACAAGGTCGTAGAAACGCGGGATAGACCCATTG
>NW_026267250.1:39123-41655 GCF_000697945.3 Frankliniella occidentalis | reverse complement strand
AAGCGCCCCCCCTCCCAATCTCTTACGTTCAAGGAGCAGACGACCGGTTGCCTACCTACTAGGCGGACCCTCATTCGGCATAGTTTTATTCTAAATTTTTTGTGTCTTCTATAAATTTAATGCACTTCGCTCAGCTACCCCGTGCACAATGTTAACGCACGGGGCCCTACGTTTATCAAGCAAAGCTAAGTTTACAATAGTTATCTTGCCGAGGAAAGGGGGAAGGACCTTGAACTCCGGTAGAGACAGTCTTGGGGACTGTCTAAAAATTATTGTATTAATTTCATAGTCTTAGATTCTTACGAACAACAGCGCCTCGTAACGAATAAAGGATTTGGAGCATTAGTAAGACAAACAAATTGTTTGTATTGCGAAAGGGGCTGGTTTGTATTACGAACTTAGGCTGTTCGTAATATGAAGAAAAAAACGCTAACGCTAACGTGAGAGCAGATGACTTAAACGAATAGCTTTGAGCTTTTACTCCAAACTCTAACGTAAGACTCAAAACCAACAACTACATGACAGTTATAGCAATGGGCGCGGCGCGCGGCGTTGAACGCGATGGCGTGGCAAGCGCAGGCGTTTTACTCGACGGCGTTGGACACGCCAACGTTGGACGCGCCCGCCGGCGTTGCACGCATCACCACAGAAGCGTCAGAATTTGGCGTGGCGCGGGTTGACGCGGGACGGTGGGTTACGCTCGCCCTCACACACGCACACTCGGACATACTACGCACGACGTGGCCGGGCGGCCTAGTGTTTAGTGTTTTATGCCCTATTTTTTTATGACGAATCGTAAAACGGCAACCAGAGCGGCCGCCACCAGAGCATAGGGCTGCGCGGGAGCTGCTCAGTGTGAACAGCACTACAGGGCACGGACGGCGGACGGCGCCGACGCTCGAGCCCCGGACTTGGCCAATACAGATACGATTCGACTGCGTTTCAACCAAGCTGCTCGCTTTAACTGACGGACTTTACGCTTTAACTTGCGAACTTTACGCTTTAACAGGCGAACTTACAACTTTACGAGATTACAAGCTAACGATAACTGCGTATCGTCTGCTAAAAATCGTTTGTAATATGGATGCTTCCGATCCTTTGTATACGTTACAAACCAGACTCTTTGTAGTAATACACATAATGCTGTTGGTGAGGAACTAAGAAGAGTATTTGCACGCACCCAACAGCAACATGAGGCCGCACGTTGCCGCCCACACCTGGGGACTCAGCACAACGAACGGGTATCGCCACGCGTCCACGGGTAGTCTGGCCGTCAGGAAGACGCACTGGGACTCCTGGGAGTAGGGGGCGGTGAAGTCGAAGACTTTGGAGCGCTCCACGGTAGGTAACAGGCCACCCACCACCACATCATACTTCTTCAGAGCATCGTAAAAACTGCCTTTGTCCTTCTCCTGATTGACAAACCCCAGTGTTAGCATAAAAATAACCTTGATCTCAGCAAATTTAACGTGAGCGCACCGTGTTGCGTACGAGCGTACATAGAAAAGCCTACTCCTAAACAAGATATGCCCTCACGGATTCAGGAACATATCTTGCCAACGGTTCTGGGTGTACCTGGAACCCGGTGCTGAGTAGTCCAATGGAGTTCATTGCTGCCGTGATCGGCTTAAAGTGCACGGTTGCATTTTTGTCAGTAGCGAAGTAGTCCACCAAGGAGATGTCAGTGCCTTGGAAGCCACCCGCCGGGTCAGCGTACGCAAAGGGGGGATTCTCGAGCGACGCGACGTGGACGTCGCAGCCGTTAAGGGGATACGGTCTGTGGGGCTTCAGGAATCCAACGGCATCCGCAGTGAGGGTCTGGCCCGCAGACCACAACAACGCCAGCGTCGTCGTGGACGGGCCAAAACCACACCGCGAGCCGGGCACGAAACCCGGCCGCGACAGATATACCGGCACCGTCCGGAGACGAGAGCCGTCGTGCTTCTGCACCGCGATAGACGTGTGCATCCACCCCATGCCCCTGAGAGCCGAGACGATGGTTTCTACGTCTGCTCGGCCGTCAGGGTCGCTACCCAGCCCCAGCGCGGTGGTGTAGATGACGAGGATGGGCGTGACGTGCTTAAAGGGCATCATCGTGCTGCCCCCACCGAACATGGTGTTGATTAGGTCGAAGTCACCGGTAGCCGCCAGAAAAAGGACGACCAAGTCAACGTGAATCTGGTGCCATAGCTGCAGACCACGAGGAGACGTGGTAAATTGTGGTTACTAGGAAACCGTTAAGTAATTATACACGGCGTTTAGTAACACTTAAAACATTCTTGATAATTTACAACAACACAAATCTTTGATAGTTACTAGGCAAAATTTGCTGGTTCACAGTTAAGAGTGTATACACCATGTGTCGCTGCGACCAAAACTCTGTAAAATCACCATTTCTTTCTCGCCACGGGCGCCGGCGAGCATGACGATGGTGTATTCGTCGTGCAGCGGCATCAGCTCCTGGCGACAGAGGACGTCGCGGGTCGGGTCGCCGTCGTGCGCGATCAGGAGGTGGCGGTAGCCGTACAGCGG
>NW_026267250.1:34679-36109 GCF_000697945.3 Frankliniella occidentalis | reverse complement strand
GGGGAGGGCATTATGGTGGGGTCGAATCCGCACGAGCCGCTGCGGGGCTGACGCGCTCACATATTTCTCTCCGCAGGTTGAATACAGAACGGGACGCCCCGCGCATTTCATCATTCCTCCATCATTTGTCAGTATATTTCACAGGTGGCCGCGCGACTTTGGCGGCAGGGCACGGCGGGGCGGGGCGGGGCGGGGCGGGGTTGGGCGAGGAATGGGGAGGTGCGTCAAAAATCGTCGGCGACGTCAACATACCGAGGAGGCAGACAGCGTGGCGGCCACGGTGACGCCCCCTTCGCCCAACACCAAACTAGCCCAAGGGGGTGGGAGGTACGGGGGCTGCGGACGGGTGGGGTCCCCGAAATCATCAGCCATAAGGGGTTGGCGGGCCGAACAGCCCACGGGTCCTACTCAAGGCGAGTCACGTCGCCTGCTCGGCCCCAGCGGCCCGGGGCCCGCCGCCGGAGGCCCGGCTCGGTCAGCCATCTAGCTCTGCTCCAGCCAGGACGCTGCCGTCGCCGCTGCTGTGCTGTGCTCGGCTCGAATTCCAACCCCAACCGCTGCAACCGGCCAACGATACTTGCCGAGCATCGCTCTTCAGTCGGGGCGCCACTCGCTACTGTGCTCAGACAAATGCGACACGTCTTGCATCCTGCTTTCCGACTTCTTTCTTTTTCCTTCCTCTTTTACTCTTTTTCCTCAACCGCGAGTTTGTCTGAGCGCGTATCCAGTGGAGAGCTCATCCAAAAACGCTGATCTTACCGCCAAGGGCATGCGCTTCCACCAGCAGTGGCGTGGCGGGGCGTGGCGGGGCGTGGCGGGGCGTGGCGGGGCGTGGCGGGGCGTGGCGGGGCAGCGCGCACGTGCCACAGCCCACCAGGGACTAAACAGCATTACGGTGCCGCGCACGACGCCACATGCACGAATTTCCCCAGCCGCGTCCAGAACAGGGGCGCGCGGCGACTGTTGTAAAAAGACAGTGAGATGGAGCGAGAGGAAGGGGGGCAAAGAGGGAGAGAGAGAGAGAGAGAGAGAGAGAAAGACAAGGAGAAATTGAGAGGAAGCAAGAAGAGAGGGAAGAGGGGAGAGCGAGGAAAGGGTGGAGATAGCGAGGGAGAGAGACATAGGGGTTGCGCCCGTGTTAGGAGGGACGGCGTGGCGGGGCGGGGCGGGGCCCGGGAGAGACGGACCAGTACAAATGGCGTGCCGATACCACGTGCATTCTCTGCTCGCTGCTTGGCTCGAGATTCATGATTGTGACTGTGGCAAGTGCTGCAGCGGTACTGAAGAGAAAAGCAGCGGAAGGGGGAAAGAAGAGAGGGTGGGGAGGGTGGGTGAGGGATGAAGACAGAGAGCAAAGGGGTGGGGGAAAGAGGGTAGCGGCAGCAGAGCGGGCGGAGCTCACTCCGCATACATATCAGGCGCGCCGAGCA
>NW_026267250.1:33844-34629 GCF_000697945.3 Frankliniella occidentalis | reverse complement strand
GGAGCATTGAAATTAAACTCTTTGATACGATACATTATAGAACTTTCAATGAAATATACTTCAGTGCACTGTAAAAAATAATAGTGATTTTACCGATAATTCGTGTAATCCATTACATAAATAGTGGTGTGATTTTACAGAAGATGTTAGTTTTACCGAAATTCTATGGTAAAATTACAAGTACCTGTAAAATGACAGATCTTCGGTCGTTTTCGCGAAAACTACTGTAAATTTACAAGCGTCTGTAAAAGTCCCCACGTACTCTTGTAATTTTACAGGTATTAGTAAAATTACAGGTGCTCTGTAATGAAGTTTTTCAGATACTTTCTGTAATTTTTCGAACACATACGAAATACGGTTCAAATTGGCCAGAAAATATGTCCAATTTTGAACGCCAGTGCGTTCAAACAGCGAACAGCCGGAAGAATCCTATTTTGTGGATAATAACGTACCAACATTAAGAAAGAAGGCAGCAATCCGAAGGAAAAGGCGCGTGGACAGTAGGAAGCATGAGATGGAGTACGGACGGGCTACCAGCATAGAGCGCGCCGTAGCGCAATGGGCAAGGCATCGGGCTCACGACCAGAAGGTCGGGGGTTCGATTCCACTAAGAGTTCGAGCGATTCAAGCAGTTTCACCAGAGAAATCTGTCAGCGATTGACGATATGAAATTAAAAGAACAAAGAAACAGCCGCTGAAAATATTTTTTCTCGCATATTTTACCTCAGAAAAATGTGGGTAAAAATTACAGGAAACATCCTTAAACATTTTTACAGAAATATTTG
>NW_026267250.1:22394-27480 GCF_000697945.3 Frankliniella occidentalis | reverse complement strand
CCCCCCCCCCCTCCCTCCACTCTCTCTCTCCCTCTCCCGACCCATGTTTGAACATTTGAGCGAGCGCTAATTGCGAGTAGCGAGTGTTGTTCAACATGGTCGCAACCAGGTCTGAAAAGGGATGAGAGCGGTCGGTTGGCTGGCCCTTCCACGTGCAAAATAAAGTAAAATGTAGAGGTAGAGAGCGAGGGCGATCACACCACTCAGCGGTCGGAAAAAGGGGCAAAAAAAACAACTCAGGTTTGAGGGGAAGCATGCGGCAGTGATGTGCGTTTTGCTGGCGCTCGCGAAAGCCGACGAAATGCGGCCGACTGCAGGTGAAGGGCTCCCAGCCGGGCTCCGAACGCCAAGCACAAATCTCCGTGGTGCTGCACGGCAAGAGCGGGACAGGACGTCCGTCCAGCTAGGCAAGGCGGGCGGGTTAGGCGACAGAGCGCCTACCGGGTAGGCAACCGACGGGCACGGCTACGCGGCGGGAGAGTAGGCCGCCGGGCCACTGGGGGGCCGTAGTCGGTCTGGAAAGTAACAGACCAAAATCTTCCAGAATTTCTCACTGTTTCATTTTAACGTGCGGCAGTTGCGTTGCAGGCCGACGCCATCCCCCGCTCTCCCTCTCTCTCTCTCTCTCTCTCTCTCTCTCTCTCTCTCGCTCCCCCCCCCCCCCCCCTCCCGGCTCGGCGCCCTCATACCGTAATGCGTGCGTAGCCGGATAACAGCGCAGCAAATGCGCATCCAGTAAACGTCCCACACACACACGCACGCAACCTCGAGTAAGTGTGTGCCAGGCCGCCGCCAACCTTATCTCGCACTCGCATGCGGGGCATCTACAGGGTTAAACGGCGCGGCGTGGCGCGGTACCTGTCTCTCCCCCCACCCCCTCCCTTTCCACTCTACGCGCAACTCCCTCCTCCCCGCGCTCTGCTCCGCTCTCGACAAACAATTGGGACGAGTGGCTAAAGTTTGCACCCGGCGGCGATATCTTTCAATACAGAATGCCTCCGACATGTACTGTACCCGAGCCCCCACCCCCAATTTCTCTCTCTCTCTCTCCTCACTCTCGTGCAAAGAGCTTTCGCAGAGATGAGCACAGGGGGAAGGGGACACACATACGCACACACACCGCCAGCCCAGCTTACGTGCCCACCAAACAATACTAAGGTATGGGCCCTTTGCCGTGCACGTCGCATCAAACAGACACATCGTTAATTAGAATTTAGCTACACGGAGGAGAGATACGCCCCCCTCCTCCTCCTCTCCCACACGCACATAACAGCAGCTTGCACACAGTTCAGGAGATATTATGCTGCTCACTCCTCCACAGGACGCGAGGAGGAGCGCAGGAGGGCAGGAGAAGCAGGCACTTGCGCGACGCGAGGAGGACTCGCGCACTTGCACATAGACACACCTCGTATTCCACAGCTCCATCTCATAGCACCGCCTAAGGTGCTTCCTATCCAGCCTCTATAGCCTCGGCACCGCACCAGCGCGGGAGAGCGACAGAGAAGGAGAAAGCGGTGGGGTGTATGTGCATGCATGCCAGAGTGCACAGGTGCGGCGCGGCGGTACGACCCATAGGGCCAGTTATGAGCGGAGACACAGCGGTGCCCCGTGACGTCAGCAGCTGATGCGACCGCCACGGCGGCCCGGACACGCTCGCTCGCTCTCTCTCTCTCTCACTCATTCTCTGAGCCAAAAGCCCCTAAGGATTTTACTCCAAGGCAATCCGCTGAAAAAAAAGAACAAAGAAGGGACCGAGTGAGGGGTGCAAAGGGGGCGGGTAGAGAGAGAGAGAGAGAGAGAGAGAGAGAGAGAGAGAGAGAGAGAGAGAGAGAGAGAAGATAGTCGACGGCAGCAGGGTTCAACGAACACATACAAATCAGAATTGGGGGAGGAGAAAAAGGGGGGCAAAAATCGAAAGGGAACGAGGAAATTTTGCCCCGGGGAGCACCACATGCGCGCGTGCACAGCGTGTGTGCGTGTGTGTGTGTGCCGGTCGAATGTATGAATTTGACAACAATCCTCCCCCCCCCCCCCTGGCGGGCTGGCGGGGAGAGAACACTGTGTAGACAAGCCCCACGACAAAACGGTGAGCGAGCGCGCGGGGTGCGGGGTCCTCCCCGCCGCGGGGCAGCAGGGTTCGACGCGGGGCGGGGCGGGGCAGAGCATGCGAGGCGAGCCCTCCCTCAACTCAACCGCGCAACGATAAAAAAAAATCCAATTCCTCGCGCGATGGAGGAGGAGGAGAAGAAAGAGTATTGTGTGAATCAAACGGCTGCGTGGAGACGCGCGCAGCGAGGGGCGGTGCGGCACTTGACAGGTCGGGCTTTAAAGTGTCGGGACGGCTGCTGCGTGGCAGCGACGCACGCCAAGTCCATCATGTTCTCGTCGAGAGCGAGGGAGATGGCGCGAAAGACTTCCACCACCTCTCCATACTTTCCAGCGCAGAAGAGGGAGGGGGGGGGGGAGAGAGAGAGACTGGTTATTTTTCGACGGCCACGACGACGACGGCCAGGACGGCGACGGACACACATGTTTGTCAGAGGGCGGACCTACAAAAACACTTCCGGCACACTCGCAAGCCGCCCGCCGCCCCGCCCCGCCACGTCTCGGCGCACATTGATAGAAAATACACTCTGCGGTCCAGGCTTCCAACACGGTCCGGCCGCGTGCGCAAAAACCCACAGCAGTTCGGACGCCACCCACCCCGCCTCGCCTCGCAGGGGGCAGGGGCAGGGGCAGCTCGGACGGGGCTCGGGGCCGCCATCCCATGTGTCGAATAGCGCTAAAACCGCCCGCGATATGGTCCATAGAGACGGTCGGGAGGCGGAGGCTGGGAGGTCCAGGAGGGACCGTAAGAGGATTATTTGAAAGTCAGATTCTCGCTCCCGTTGCAGCAGTCGGGTTGGGCTCATTGGCGGGGACCAAGAGCAGAACGGAAGCCACTTCCAGGGGAGGGGGAGGAGGAGGAGGAGGAGGAGGAGGAGGAGGAGGAGGAGGAGGAGGAGGAGGAGGGGGAGGAGGAGAAGGAGGAGGAGGGGGAGGAGGAGGAGGAGGAGAAGGAGGAGGAGGGGGAGGAGGAGAAGGAGGAGAAGGAGGAGGAGGGGGGAAGGAGGGGGGGAGGAGGAGGTCACCAGCCCCCTGATGCCGGCGACGTCTGCGCGGCGGCCACCGCGATAAACCAACAAGGGGCACTGGGAGGCGGCGGTGCACGCCCCGGGACCGCCAGATATAAAGCCGCACAGCCCTCCTCGCCCCCTTTCTCCCTCAACCTCCTCCTCCTCCGCCCCTTCTGCTGCTCCCTCCGGACGTCGTCGGCAATCAGTCGGGATTTTGAGGCGTGGCGTGGCGTAGCGGGGGCAGCGGCAAACCATTCACCCGGCACCATCGACGCGGCAAATTAACGCCTCAGCGGTGAGGGCTCCCCCCGTGCTCGTCCCCAGCCTTACCCCTGCACACACACACAGACGCTCATCACAAAGTTGGACAGTGAAAGGGAAAGCGTAGCGGGGCGGGGGCAGCCGAACCAGTCAACTCCTATAGGGAGCTCCCAGGGGAGCGCCCCCGGCAGGCCCCCGGCCCGCCCCCGGCCCGGCCCTGCAGCAGCCCCTCGAGCTGACGGTGCAAAGCCCTCCGCGACACCTGAGCGGCGGAGGTGGCAGCGGCAGTAGCGGCAGTGGCAGGGGAAGCGTCACAAAGTTTGGCAGCGCCGAGATTCAGCAGCCCGCCCGCGCACAGCGCAGGCAAGGGCGGGCGCAAGGGGTTGCGCCCCACTAGCGCATTCTGCCGAGCGATCGCTGAGATGGGCCCCTCGGCTGTGAGCGTGTGCGTGTGTCTGTGTGTGTGTGCCGCCAAGCCCTTCTCCGCCAAGTAGGCCGGCTCGTTTAAATTGGAAATGCTTCGCGCGCAGCCAATGAGATCAGCTTGGAGGGCAGGAGGAAGAGCGCGAGGCGGCGGCGGCGCGGGGTGCGTAGGGTGTGCAGACACAACGACCCCTCACCACCGCGCGTTGTCAAATCAAATTTACCCATTTTCCCGCCAATATTACCACCCGCGGCGACGACACAACGCACGCGCGCCATACAACCCGACGACCGACCCCGCTCAGACGCGAATGACAAACACCCACCGCAAGTCAATCAGTTTTCTTTTTTCTGTTTGATCCCCTCGCCGCCTCCGCACGACCTCTGCTACAACTCTCTCTCTCTGTCTCTCTCTCTCTCTCTCTCTCTCTCTCTCTCTCTCTCTCTCTCTCTCTCTCTCTCATGTGGGGGCGACCAGTTCGATGTGCGAGGATGATACGAAAAATAGCGAAACTCCGCGTTGCCGGGCGCGGCGACATAAATGGAACTGGCAGCGCGCGGAATATAATATGGAAAAAGAGTCCACCTCTGTCTGCCGCGGGGCAAAAGGGGTGCGGTGGCGTGGCGTGGCGGGGGCAATCTGCAATTCTAATGGACGGGCCTTCGCCACCGAGCCGCGCCCCGCCACGCAACGCCCCGCAGCGACACGGCGGCGCAACCCGTGAGATGGACTTCGCGAGGTGTCAGGTGTCGCCGATGCGCCCGCCCGCACCGCGCCGCCGCCCGTAGGATTTTTGTTTTGTTCCCTTACGCCGGCCCTTTCGATATGTTATGTGTGCATACGCAAGGTTTTTGAATTTTCGCGCCCCACGGTAAAAAGGAATTCTTGTATTTCAAGACCCAATCTTGGACCTTATGGAAAACGCCAAAGGCATCCAAGACCAGGTCTTGAAATACAAGAAACTGTTTTTACCGTGCGTAAGAACTCTTCTTTGCACGCACCTATCCACCGCGTCATACCGCTGCTGATTTGCGGAGTAGGGCCGTCGAGAACGCTGAGAGAACGTTTGTATTATGTGCAAAGAAGATCCAAACGGGACGGGGCAGCCGAGGCTACGACACAAGGAGGCCCTCCTCGCAGCTGACGCGGCAGACGCGTGTCAGGGCGTCTTCGGCAAATTCCTGTGGATACACTGTCCGACCCCATCGAGTGTAGCCAGCCAGTGCGGCGGCCGTAACCAGGGCGGGCACCACCCGCGCGCCTGCATGTGCTGTGCTGCCCCCCC
>NW_026267250.1:20556-22119 GCF_000697945.3 Frankliniella occidentalis | reverse complement strand
CAATCACGCTGGGGAACGGTCAGCCCCCGCTAAAGTGTTGTAAGGGCAGTAACACGGCGAGGAGGAAGAGGAGGGGGTGGGATGGGGAGGGGTAATCCGCGTGGAGAATAATGCACACACACACAATATCACTTTCCAGGTAGGTGGAGCTTTGAAAGGGAATTTTTCGACGTATGCGCGACAAATTCAGTGTGTGTGTGTGTGTCATTTCGAGGAGGGAGGATAGGAGGTGGGGCGGGAGAGCAAATAACTAGGGTGGAAGAGTTAGCCCGAGGAGAGCTGCGCGGGTAATTCGACAAGAGCAGCGCGTTTGCGGGTAATATTATCGGGCGTAAAGTCATGCAGATAACAGAGCGGGGCGCAGCAGCAGCAGGAGCAGTCGCTCCAGCAGCCTTTCGCTCACCAGCGCCAAGTAACACGAGCAGCAGGACAGGGAGGAGGAGGGGGAGGAGGAGGAGGAGGAGGAGGAGGAGGAGGAGGAGGAGGAGGAGGAGGAGGAGGAGGAGGAGGAGGAGGAGGAGGAGGAGGAGGAGGAGGAGGAGGAGGAGGAGGGAGGCCACGGCTGCCAAGGCCGGGCGGGCCATCAAGGAGTCGCCGGCAAGACGAATCGGATCGTCGTGCTCTACTCTCCGCCGCGCCACCACACGACGCTCCGCGGTGGATGGGGGAGCCGCCGTCCCCCGGCCGCCCCTCTCGAGGGGAAAAGCCTAGGCAGAGGCAATTCGACCTGATTGATTCGCTGGCACCCGCTGATAAATAAAACGAGCGTGACCCCTGACCCCGCCCGCAGCACCCCTCAGCACTTCTTGTGAGCGGGATGCGCTCATATACTTGTCGCAACTAATGTCAGCAGGAATAGGAATAATTTACAAAAAGAAAACAGTTGTAAAGGTTTTTAAGAGCAATGCACGGAAATGTAAATCTACCAAATAACGGTAAAATAAATGTCAGTGGCAAATGCCACAAGAGCAGCAACAGCAACACAAGAAAACAAACATTTGAACACAAATAAACAAGTTGTTAATTTTTCATTTTCCCATCTTCTTCACGAAAAACTCCAGGTGTGCAGTGAATGCGCGCGTCGTCCAAGGTCCACTGAGGACAAGTTAAGCTCACCCCACCCCTCTCCGTATCCCCTCCCTTCTTTCCTGTGACGCTGTGGGCAGAAGAACCTTTCCTGCCTGCAAGGAAGAGGGCCTCCGAAGGATAGGAGGGGGCAGCAGGTGGGGCTCAAAGATAAAATCAGCTGTGTCCTTGGCAGGTCCCGAGCCGTCCCCGGGATTACCAGGGGACCAGGAAGCAAAATGCGATTTGGACGACAAACTGGTACCAAGGGGAGGCGGAGAGCAGGAGAGGGCTTTGATTCAGAATGGTTCCAGCGACCACCTCCAGCCCCTGCTCGGCCATGCACCATAAGGGGGCGACCTCGACGGGGAGGAGAAAAGAGGTGAGTAAGGTTCCAACCCATGTTCCAACCCAGGTTCCAACCCAGGTTCCAACCCAGGTTCCAACCCAGGTTCCAACCCAGGTTCCAACCCAGGTTCCAACCCAGGTTCCAACCCA
>NW_026267250.1:17743-19640 GCF_000697945.3 Frankliniella occidentalis | reverse complement strand
GAGAGAGAGAGAGAGAGAGAGAGAGAGAGAGAGAGAGAGAGAGAGAGAGAGAAAGAGAGAGAGAGCGGGAGAGAGAGAGCCCTTTGTCCGTTCTGCCCAAATGTAAGCCGCCGCATTCCTTTGTGCTACGCATTGATCACGGCTGACGTGTGATCCGGGCGGATCCCCCGCGAGGCGCGAGGCGCGTTGCGGCGGGGCATGGGGGTTTGGAACGGGCGCGGCGAGAACAGCCTAGCCTAGTAGAGGGAGCCTGGCCTGGCGTGGCGGGCAGGAAGTCCTCGAAACCACAAGCATTCCTGTCCGCACCTGAGAGAGAGGGAGAGGGAAAGGGAGAGGGGAGAGTGCAGCCTGCGTGAGCCGCAGCAGGTCGTCGTGGTGAGCGGTGGCGGGGAGGGGCAGGGCAGGGCAGGGCAGAGCGAGTCAGAGGGACTATCCGGACGATTGGAAGCAAAGGAGGCGAGGCACCAAGAGAGGGGAGAAAGGGGCTCAAATGAGGGCGAACTTGGCGGGGGAGAGATGTAGGGACGGAAGGGGCGGAGCGTCATGGACAAGGAGGCAGCGTGCTGACAAATGAAAACCGTACAGTTAAATATCGTCGAAGGCAGCCGAGTGCAGCATGCCTCTTGAGAGATGCAATCTTGACGCTTTCACGAGGCTGAGTTTTTTTTCAGATCCCGCTCTCTTTGCGTACAATTTGTGTCATCGCTAACATGAGTTAACAGGTCAGAATCGTACTCGCCAAACCCGCTTAATACTTGGGAGGAGCGCTAAATTCCTCGCACTCATTTCTGAGCAGAGCCCCTCCAACTCAAAGGTTTCTTTGCAGAGGGGTAGCCGAAAGGAGGGCGATGAAACGGTGAGCAGAGTGTTGCGAGAGAAGGCGTCGTAGAGGGCTGCTAACAAAGAGGAGAGGATTGCCAGGGAGGAGGAAAGGAGGGAGCGCAGCCGCGCAAGGGCGAGCGATCCCGGCCCAATCCATCAAAGCGCTCTTCGCGCGGACGGCGAGGCGGACGATGGAAATAGCCTGAGTGAGCTCCGCAGGACTAGCACGGCGCGCCTGAACATGCAATTTACAAACCACTTGCACAAGGCTGAAAAATCGTCAATCTCTCCTCCTCGGTGCGGGATCGAAATGGCCCACGCCGTCGTAGAGCTCCCGGGCGACATATTACCAGCTCCCGGAGCACCTCAATCCTCACGACACGACCGCCTTCAAGTGCGTCATCCGCTTGATGAGGAAGGGAAGCTACAGGTAACGTACCACTTGCTCAGCATGCGGGTATAAGGACCCAAGCCGGGGCTATGAGACGGCGGCGGCGGCGTGGTGCAAGTGAGCGCTCCACCCGCCCAGGTCTCTCTAACGACCCAACCTCCGCGCGTGTCAGTCCCAGGGTACCCACCACCACCCTCATCCTCGCACACACACGCATGCACGAGTCGAGCCCCGACCCACGTTACAGTTCCAAACTAAACTGCAGGTACCGTCACATAAAGTGCGCGCGTCGCCCCCGCCAGCAGCGCGGCTGGATTTCTTTACGGCGGTTGAGCTCTGCCGTGCTCAGCCTTGCTCTGCTGCTGTGCTCGCTCTCCGCCGCCGGGATCAAGCTGCCGAGTCGGCAGGCAGGCGCGGCATGAAAAACGGCTGCAAACTGTGCGCGGCATAGTGAGTCGGCGGTACGCGCTCGCTCAACTTTTCCGTCCAATTGAGCAGTGGGCGGAGCGGAGCAGAGAGAGAGAGAGAGAGAGAGAGAGAGAGAGAGAGAGAGAGAGCGATGGCGTCTGCGCGGCCAGCGCGAAGAGCGCACTGCCGCCGCCGCGCCATCCAGGCCGAGCTGCTGCTGCAGCAGGAGGAGGCCCTTAGCGAAGCCCCCCTCTCGCTCTCTCACTCCAACTCTTA
>NW_026267250.1:8900-17693 GCF_000697945.3 Frankliniella occidentalis | reverse complement strand
CGGCGGTACGCGCTCGCTCAACTTTTCCGTCCAATTGAGCAGTGGAGAGAGAGAGAGAGAGAGAGAGAGAGAGAGAGAGAGAGAGAGAGAGAGAGAGAGAGAGATAGCGTCTGCGAGGCCAGCACGAAGAGCCCACTGCCGCCGCCGCGCCATCCAGGCCGAGCTGCTGCTGCAGCAGGAGGAGGCCCTTAGCGAAGCCCCCCTCTCGCTCTCTCACTCCAACTCTTATACCTCTCTCTCCCCTTTGCAGCGCAGAGTTGTGGGCGCAAAACGGTGGCAGTAGTAGCGTGGTGGCGCAGAGCGGCAGACGAACTGGCGCGCGGGTCCGGCTGAAGGAGGAGGAGGATGGTCCAGCACACAGCCTCGCCTCCCGCTGGAGAGGAGGCCCGAGAGCTGTTTGCAGCGACGGACCACTTAGGGGCCGCAAACACACGCACACACGCTCTCTGTTTCTCTCTCACTCTCACACACACGCCCACATCAACACAGACCAATTCTTTCCTCCCCTCACCACTCATCCACCTTTACCAGAGGTGGTGTGGCAGTAGGAGCAGCGCAAGTCTCTCTACATCCCGGCTCCCATTTAAGGAAATGAGTCGACTTCAGTCCGCCTCGCAAGGGCGTGCGGGGGGCAGAGAAGTAGAAGAGAGGATCAAGCCCTGGCCCTCCCGGCCCGTAAAGCTCCGCCCGCTGCCGGCCGACACTCACCTGCAACAAAAGAGGCGACCTTCATTAGCGCGCGCCCAGCAGCGTTCGTCGTCGTCGCCCACGCCGCGCCGATCCTCCGTAAAGGAGAAAGGGACAAAGTAAAAAAAAGGAAAAGGACATCCCTTGCCGCCCCCTCTTTGCCCTTATCCAGCCTCCTGTCTCCTCCGCCGCCCTATATTGGCGCGCGGACCGAGCGGGATTTAAAATAGGGGACGCTCCTTCCTCTGCGAGGTGGCGGCGCTGCTGGTGGCACCCCCCCTCATCTCCCCCGTGTTATTCAACAGCGTTCCACTTGAAGATGACGTAAAGGGCTCTCGGGCCTAGAGATAAGAACCTCAAAGGGAAGATGTATGACTGTGCCAATATTAAAAAACCGCACGGTTCCCCCCCTCTCTCTCACTTCGCCACGGCAGAGTGAAAGAGGCAGAAAGCGCTTGTGCGGGTAGAGGGAAAAGGGTGGGGGGACGACAGAACTGGAAGGAGAGAGGGGGCAGCAGGCTCGCGGACTCTGACATGGTGGTGGCTTTTGGATGAGGGGGTCATTTCTCTGTTTGGGGGGCATAACAGCAGCGGCGGGGACGGGTGCGCGGCCCCACAGACCCGCGCAGTTGCAGCCCCATACCGGGGCGCCTAGGGGGAAAGAGGTGGGGGTGGTGGCTCTGTTTGGGGGCCGTGCGCGCTCAAAGGGTGGTGGTGGTGGTGAGCGCCCACCCGCTGCTGTGGGGTTGACGGACTGTCAACGGCAAGCAGTGCCCGCCACGCCACGCCCCGCCCCGCCCGCAGTGATAAGCGCGCAGCCCTTTAAATAGCTATTCCAGGGCCGGGCGGACAAGAGGGCCCGACAAGTGTCGGGACGGGGCAGCACCGCCAAGGCCGAGCAGCAGCAGCAGGGTGGGCTGATGGCCTGCTCCGCTCCACAAACAACCGGCCCGGCCTCCTCTTTAGCGCAGGCCGCAGGCCACCGCCGGGGTAAACAAAACATTGGGGTCCGTTATTTTCAAAGTTTAGAGTGCACTGTTCCCCGCGGACACCGGCAGCAGCAGCGGTCCTCGCGGCCGCCGCACCGGCCAGGTAGAAGCGCCAAACCACGAGAACTGTAACTCAAAAACTTGCCTGCTCTAATTGGGGGAGCGGAGGAAAGTGGGCGAACCGCGCCTAGATTAAGAGAAGGGAGATGGTCGCCACAGGGCACGAGGGAGGAGAGGGGAGGGGGTGTTATCATAAACACCGTTTCTAGGTAGATTTCGGGGCCGTGCCATGCGAACTCCTGATCCTTTTGGGCCAGCAGCGAAAAGGGCGATACCTTTGAACTAGTTTCGAGCCACAGTAGTAGATCTGGCAGGGAAATCAGTCCTGTAATGTCGCGCAATATGAAGTTTCACCGACGTCGGCGAGGAAATGTGCAAGAAATGTTATCCTCATTTTATCAAAATGTTGAAGTAACACTGGTAAAACAAGTGTGCAATATTTGCACACCAACGTGTGCAAGTTATAATTTTGCACATTACATGGTGTTTAACTCAAGTTGCACACTTGCGTGGTGTGCAAATTTTAGACGTTTTGTAAACGTTTAAATTCTGCACACTTGGGCACACACAGTTGTATGCTGTCAATAGGGAACCATACGGTGTACAGCTGCTACACGTTTCGGAAGTGTCGAAATTTTAAACACCAATTGACGTATAACAAAGTTAGACACCACAAAGTGTCGAGAAAATGCACACTTGAACTTAAACGTCAATTGACGTGCAAAATTAAACACTTGTTTTACCAGTGAAGACACTTTATCTGGTATCCCGATTTACAGTACAGTGGCAGTAAACGAGAAAATTGCAGCGCCACCGTCCTGCACAAAACGAATTACCCAAAGGGTGGATGGGTCCGGCTGGCGGCAGCAATACTCTGCTTCATTTTATTGCTGTAAAATAAACTTTCGCATTTTTTTTTCGTTTGCCTCCCCTTTTCCTCGTGCTTTCAATAACATTCCGTCCGCTACGCGCCGGAAAACGATAAACTTTATTTTCCGCCGTTCTATTCACAATCACTGCGACTGGAGGGGAGGGAGGGCAAGAGTGGTGAGAAGGCGAGGCGTCGCGCATCCCGAAGCCCGGCGGCGAGCAGGCGGGGCAGCGCTGCAGGCAGCACAGCCAGCCATAACGACTAACCCCGCCGCCGCCCGCCGCACTGCAGCAGCAGCCTGCTTGGCACGGCGCGGGTACGCCCATTTGGCAAGCGCCGCAGGGGTACTTCCAATACCCGTGACATCACCATTAGGAAAGAGAGAAAGAGCTAAATATTTATCGTCCACGTCGCAAAGTGGGTCAGGGTCAGCTCGCACCCACCGTAAGCCACCGCAAATTCATTTCCTACCCTGTTCATTTATTCAGAATCAAACGTTAAGCTTTACGTTTTTAAAAATAATTTGCACACTCCAGAATGACGATAGTATATCGTTTTCCGATAGCGCGTGACGTTATCCTGTTGAGATAAAAATCCGTCAACATTCATGCATACATATGTGACAGATGTTACTTCCACACAGGACTCTGAGTTTTCAGTGTTCGACTTTTGCTGTTTCAAAATTCCCCACGACGAGATTGGTTGAGGTCGTGGGGTATTCCAAACACGCGAAACTTCGTTCCTTTTTTTCTACTCCGCTTTTATACAGTCCTGGTCGACAGAAAAGTGCACACATGTGTGCCCGTCCACATGTTGCCGCCGCTCCGAGCTCGCCCCCGCGGACGCTCGGCCGCGCTCCTCCACCTCCACAAGTCCGCGCGCCGCAGATCAGTTTGTGCAACCTTATTCAAATCCCCCCCTCCCCCGCGCACTGCTGTGCGCGCGCGCACACTCGCACACTCACACACACACACACACCGAAGTTTCGTCCGAGGTGAGTAAAGTTAGACAAAGCAGCAGCAGCAGCAGCAGCAGCAGCAGCAGCAGCAGCAGCAGCAGCAGCGAGAGCAGCTCTGGCTCAGCCCGGCTCAGCAAAAATTGACCTCGCCGCGGCCGGCTGTCTTGCCTCTCGCGGTCTGTTCCTTTTGTTATTTCATTTCCGCCGGGGAAACGCAAAACGCGCACGCGCGCGAAACGGGTAAAGTTGCGAAATGAGACGGCGAGGCAGGCGGGCCACTCGAGGCTGTGCGCGGCGGCGGCGGGGCCCATGACGACAGCCAGACCACCAGGCCAGGCCGTCCCATTTGTTTCGCCCATCTCATATCCTGGCCTAGTTAGGGGGCCTCGGAAGTCCCGTTCGGTATAGGCCGGCCCGGCCACATGCCAGACCGCGGCCAGCAGCACGGCCCAGAGCTGCTAAGCTCTTTCATATCCGACCCGGCCGGCGCGCAGCGGAGCCCGGCACATTCAAACTCGACCGCAGCACGGCCATACACTTGGCCAAACTTGGTATAAAACCTGCTGCTGCTGCTCGTGCCGCAGCCGCGGTCCAATCCGATACTAGCGCAAAAGCAGCACATGCAATTTTACCCCTTGCGCGGGTCCTGTATACAGCAGAGGCCTCCCGACTCCCGCGTGGGAATCAAACACAGACACAAACCTACTTATTTTCTCACTCGAAAAGCCACCGTTTGTTTCCTACTAGTTGAATAATGTTACGTTGCTGTAGGTTGGGAATTCTAAGTACCAGGACGGTAGCCCAGAATGTCCGTCCGTCATTATTCGCCGTTACGACATTGCCAAGCAGACCAACCAACGCGAGCTCTCATAGCGCCTAGTGGATAGGCAACATCGTGTCTGCAGCGCATGCGTGTGCTGCGGGCTGGCCTACCCCGAGTCTCGCAGGCGCCGAGCTCTTAAGGAACTTTACCGATAATGAATGAGAGAAGAACAAACGGACGTGCTTTCTGGACGATCTATCACGCTTGGCTATAAATAGAGTAGAAATAAGTGCAGCTTAGTGAACAAACGGGTGGGATTCAGTGTCGTTCTCCTCCTAGATATGATGTGGCATATAGCAGAGTGTGAGTTGGGTCGGGCAGGCATGAAGGTCCTGTCCGTCTCACGTAAGTCCGGCGGCCGTATGGGGTCTGCTCCGCCCAGTCGCCCTGCTCTGTGCATAAAAACCATTCCGGTCCTCCGGAAGCGGCAGGAGGGGGTAGCGTGAGCGTGCGTGCCACGCCGTGTCGCGCCCGTCGGCCTTCCTGCCGGCCTTGTGTGTGTGTGCCGTTTTTACCCGGCCCCTCCTCTCTCTCTTCCGTCATACGTATGCGAACTCGTCCTTTTTTCTTCCAATTCCCCCACCCTTCTCCTCCTTTTGTGGGCGCGGGCTGCGAGCAGCGCTGCGCTGCGCTCTGACCGAGACTCTCTCCTCCTCGCCAGCCTGTGCGAGCACGAGACGAGGAGACCCTTGACTTGCCGCCGCGGCCGCTCTTGCTGCTGCTGCGCCCGCTCGCTCGCTCTGCGGGACCTCCACAAACAGTTGGTATTTATCTTCGGGTCTCCGCCTCCTCCCCGGGCTCAACTGCAGTACCGCACCCTCTGTTTCTGTGTCGCTTCCTCACACACATACACACCAACACACGCTACAGTTTCGCCAGTTATTTGGGGAGACTCGATACTTTCCCGCTCCTGTTCGAGACAATAATACCGCCTCGCCCAACGCCATCATAGGTCCAGTACGGCAAGCAGGAGAGACACCGCCATGTGAAACAGAATAAATCGGCACTTGAGGCGCAAAATTGTCGTCGCCGCGGTGGTCCTCCCCTCCTTCTCTCTATCGGACGGCCCCGTCTTTTGCGCTCGGGATAACTTTCAGAACGACCCAGTCGATCGCTTTGGCTGCGAAAGCTGGCTGCCGGGCGGACGTCCGCCAGGCGTCGGGGGCGCGCCGCAGGGGGGCCCAGGCTGCTTCCACGAAGACCCCCAATATCCTGCTGCTGCGCGCTGACCGAGATGTCCAAACATGGAGCGGAGCGTTTGCTCCACGACAAAACCAACGCGGGGAAGAAGGAGGAGGATGATGGGTCCGAATCCAGCAGAGTATATTCCGGTCAATTATTAGGCCAGCCACAGCGTGATTCCCGTGAATCGTTTCAATTCCGTCGGCAAATATTGGACAAACCCCCATATATCTTTATACTCCATCACGTAAAGGCCGGAGCGCGAAGGTCGACACGCAACCGGCCAACTCAAATGTACAAATGTCGAACACGCTCTTACACATTCAATGTTCGCTATGCTCGTTAATGTAAAACACAAGCTGTCTCAAAAATAAGAATACCATGGCTCTTATTTTTTTTACAGCCATGTCATAACGGATGATGTTCATTGTCACTCCCATTTACTAGTATATGAGGCACTACAAACAAAATCTGTAAAGACATCGTTGTTAAAAAAGAAACACAAAAAGCCACTTCAGCTACTTTTAAGACGATTTGTTTTTACAGAGCAAAGGCCACAATTCAACAACAAACAAAGGATACCGTGTTGAGTCTCTCCTCCCCCTCTTCCTCCTCACCGCAGCCACCGCCTCGGCGACAGCAGACCGCGCGCTCCTTCACCTTATTTTTACGAATCGATTGAACCCGTGGAGCCACACGGTGGTGGTGGTGAGGGGGGCCCCCGGAGGAACCCGGACGACCCCCCGCGAGCAGAGAGAGAGAAAGGGGGGGGGGGGGAGCAGGACTGAGTCGAATTAATGACGGACGGCCCCGCCCCGGAGGCTCGGCCCCGCCCGGCCGGCCCACTGAGATAGCAGTTTTCCCCGCCGCACAGTTGCGCGCGACTCCTCCAAAGTTGGCCTACCCGCCGCCACTGCTGCCACCGTTTCGTTGCCGGCGCGCTCCCTGAATGCGCTGCCATTGCCGTGAGATTCACGACCAAGTAGTAGTCTCCATGCCCTGCTGCCCATGCCGTCGTGACGTCTTCTGTTTGCCCTCGCCTGTCTGCTGCTGCTGCTGCCGGTACGAACTCCTTTTCTCCGCACCAAACAATGTTTGTCGACGCATCGGTGACGCCGCTGCGTACGGCACGGCCCTTACCACGCTCACACACACATCCGTGAGAGACGTAGCCGCACGTTGTACAACGCTATCCGCTTGGGAAGGCTGCCACCACGCACGTCACACCGCAGCCTTCGGGGCGGGTACACACACACACGCACACTGCGTTGCCACAAGCCAACATACCCACACGCACCCACACGCACAGGCGCTCCGACATAGTAGAGGGAGGAGGGAGGGGGGAGGGGGGTTCTCTACAAGCTTATGGTGGTAGTTTAGCGGGCTGTAAGTAAGGCTGGGACGGCCTATCGGGCTTCGGAAACTCCACAGCACAGCAGAGGGTTGGCGATGACTCTGCAGTTTGCGCGCTCCAACGCTGCTGCCCCAGGCCAAGGAGGCGGCCCTGCCCGGCCCCGGCGCCACGATAGGCCCGCGCGCCACGCAAAGGGCACGCCGCCGCCGCCGCCGCCCCAACTATAAGTACAACCGCAGCGTTAGTCTTGATTAGCGACTCTTTTATTGCTCCATTACTTTCATTCTTCAGGCGCCCCCCTCCCTCTTCCAATGTACCGTACCGGCAGCGGCGGCAGAGCCTCGCCAGACAGGAGGGGAGAGAGAACACTTCGGCACAATATTAGAAATCATTAACGCCGTAGAGGGGCGGCAGGGGGCATGAAAAGGAAAAAGTAACTGCCAATGTTGTTTGGGGGGGAATACGGCAGGAGCGGTAGATAAAAGGCGAGCGCACCGAACTTGTTCCATAAGGCGAAGCAGGCGCTTTGATGATACAAAGGAAGTTGCACGCCGAGACCATAGAAAGTCGTCTCACCCACAGTATTTACCACGCGCACACACTTTCGGGCTGTGTACGTGCGGGGCCGGCCCGGGCCCCATACCACCACGCGTCGCTCGGGGCCGCAATCCTTCCTTATCTCCCCATACCTCTTCTTTATCCCCATCATCTTCGTCTTCATCGTCTGGCGCGCGGTGCAGCGTGGCGGTGGTGGCGGTGGCGGCGACGACGACCGCCATAGCCTCTCCGCACTCCCACACAAACTTTGTCCCCCCAGCCGCTGCTGCGGCGTGTCGCTGGCGGGGCGCTGGGTAGCGGGGCGGGGCGGGCCGCAAAGGTATCTCTTCCCTGTGGTCTGTGCGGCAGACGCGGGGCTAATCTCGGTTACACACGACGCCAAAGAGCGTCCTACTACTGCAGCCGAAGGTCGCGCGCCAAATTCGAATAACTTTCTTTGTCACGATTCATGGGTTTCCGGCGCGGCGCGGCGGGTTGTTCTTCTCCGGACAGCGCCGCGCCGCGCCGCGCAACCCGATAGCGATATCCGCCTAGGCGAGCGCGCCAAAAGGCCCCGGCGCGCAGAGCAGTCCCGTCCATTCATCGCCAGACAATTCTCTGGCGCTTCGCCCCCGGGGGGGTTCCCGCTTGCTCGGCCCTGCCAAAAGGTTTCTGCCGAGATGGTCACTCCCCTGACCCACCACACTCCACACTCACACACACAAAAATGTCTTTGGGAAGGAAAAAATATCTGACCGGGCGCCGGAGGCTACTGCCGGCCCGTCCCACACGGAGGCACCCCCGTGTCCGTCCCGGTGCCCTAGTTGGGCCCAGGTGGGCACATGATGGGGCTCCCCGCCGGCTGGCCGGGCCCGGTCCGAGCCCCAAGCCATACAGCTGGGCCATATCCTCCCCAGAGTCGCTATCCACGTCGCTCCGCCGGCGCCCGTGTGGGGGCAGATCGAGACGCCGGTCACGGAAAAACGGGTCAAGCAGTTTCATCGAGGCTCCAGCAGCAGCACCACCTTGGTCTGCTCCCCCTTCACAATGCGGGGCGCGACTCGGCGCCGATGCCTTACTCCCTCATGAGATCCTTTCCCCTCTCTTCGACTGTCTTTCTCGTTTCATCTCTTCTGTCTCTTTCTCTCTCACACACACACATTCCTCTCTACGTGCGGCACACGGCGCGCCCACACCCTCGCCGCACCCTCTTCCCGCAAGGCGTGTACAGTTTCCCATCGCGCGGGAGAGGAGCGGCTGGCTGACTGGAGCTGCGAGAGAGAGAGAGAGAGAGAGAGAGAGAGAGAGAGAGAGAGAGAGAGAGAGAGAGAG
>NW_026267250.1:1315-6675 GCF_000697945.3 Frankliniella occidentalis | reverse complement strand
AACGCCATTTCAAAAAGTAATAAGTACCTCCAGTGGTAGAACAAGTGTATGATTTTTTTTACGTCAACATCCAAATGGGATCTGCTTTACTAAATTTTACGTCAGTATAGGCTAGGCGTGCAAAGTTTCAAAACATTTCACAAACTTTTCGCAACACCACATTATCTGGTTCCCACTGCATTGCGAACGTGTGCAAAGTCAGTTCGACACATTGCACATTTGTTTCGCCAGTGTATAACAGGAAGTTTACCTGGTCCAGCCCCCGAGGTCCTCCAAAGCCCTCCAGCGCCCTTCCAGCGCCCCGAGTTTCCAATAGACTTAAAAGCAGCAGCAGCAGCAGCCCCGTACCGTACCGTAACTCCACATTTTGCGGACGTTCCATTTTACATACACCGCTGCACTCGGAATTATTACCGGGCCCCAGTGTGCATGGGCGGCGCAGAGCGGGCGGTACCGGGCGCGCGAGCGAGACAGAGAAGAATAGAGTGAGAGCAAAGGAGAGGCGGAGGAACAACCCCGCCAGCAGCAACTCAATCAACTTGAAATTGCACTCAGATTTCGTCGCTGGCATGCAATTTTGGGGGAGCAGCGCAAGAAGGGAGGGGCGTGGCGGCGAGCGAGCCAGGGCGGGGGCGCGGCGATATACCCCTCTCTCTCTCGTACTGCTTCCCCTCTCCTCGGGGACTCCGAAGGCGAGCATGCACGCGGTAGTACAGCCGGCTCAACCAACCTGGACCCTTCCGAAGCTGCCGATGCGAGCGCGGTGGCGAAGAGGGATTGCACGCCGCGTTACAATAGCGAGCGCCGCCTCCACCCTTGCTCCTCCGACAGCGCCGCGCGCCTCCAGGGGCTCCAGGGAGCGCCGCTCCAGGAGGCGCCTTCCATGCGACGCAGAGCGGTACCCGTGGGGAGGCATAACAAAACAGCACGACACAGTGTGCTGCTACTATAGGCCTCGCCACGCCCCGCCACACCGAGGCACGCTCGCCGCCGGGCTGCGCCGGGCCCATCGCATTCCTGTGACACCCACCCCCCCGGAATCAATTGTTCATTCTGGAACGCAACTTTATTGCGCAATAATTTTGCAGAAGTCACGGCGTAAACTTTTCGGATCGCCAACTTTCCTTCCCGCGCGCCGCTGCGCCCCTCTCTCGTACTCCCCTCTTTCTCTGTCTCTCTCTTTCTCGCCCTCTCCGCTATTTTTTTTCTCGCGATGCGCGCGGTCGTTTAAGGCGATCGGGGAGCGATCACTACACGAAGGAGAGGGAGAAAGACAGTATAAGGATGCGAGAGAGAGAGGGAGAGAGGGTTGAGCAGAACAAAGGGCGCCCCTATATATTGACGAAGTAAAGGACGACGATAAAAAGAAACAAGTTAGGGGGCAACGGCCGCCCATATTTCACTGGGAAAATTAATTTGGAATCACCTGCGCACCGCAGGCGCTCCCTCCTCCCTCCCGCCCGCCTCGCTCCCCCCGCGTGCGGCTACACAATGTATTCGCTCAGGGTCAACGGGTCCGACCTTGGAAATGTGTTTTCCATCCGCTGCGCTGCGGTGGTGGTGGTCCCGCCGATAGGGCTCGCTGGCCGTGCCTGTCTCCTCAAACAGAGAGTCCCGAGTCCCACCCCTTCCCCAACTGATTTGACGCGGACGGCGGCGCAAGGTTACACGGGACGCGCAGCAGCAAAACAAGCGCTGCCCCCCTCGCGCGCTCACGCAGTCTCAATTTCATTATCCACCGCTGTTCAGCTTCATACTACCCGTCCAATTTTCGGAAACTTGCAGCAGCAGCAGCAGCAGCAGCAAGGTGCGCGGGGACCCAATCGCCCGTTTCAAAATCCAGCGAGCAGGTTCCATCAGCCCGGCTATGGTTCCCGGGCCGCGCGCGCGCTCTCAAAAGGTCATTACCGCGCTGGAACCCATCTGGAGCCCTGCTGCTGCTGGAGGAGTACGCTGCTTGCTCCGCGGGATAAAGGTGTCGCATACAAACGCGGACAAAAGAACCCGAATAAAGATTCGAGGCGGGAGATATGCGGCGGCGTCGGATCAAGAGCGTTGCTCGAATCAAAAGAAGAAATCTACAGGAAAAGGAAGGGGGGGGGGGAGGTGTGGCGCGAAACGATTTTTCTATTTCTAAGTCTCTTGTTTCCTCTCTCGTTCTCCAAGAAAAGCATGCCCCCCTCGCTCCCACAATGGCACACGGTTCAATGAGGGTCAGCGCCCGAGGCGGCCGATGGGCATACTCGCCGGTTTATTGTTTCCACAACAATGTCCTCGCAATTTCAGAGAGGTCGCAAATTGCTGATCCGCACCTGTGCTTGCGCTTATTTCCTTAAATTACTGAAATTCGTCAAACTCTTTAAAGAGAGGGGGAAAACTACAATATAAGGAAAGAGAGATACAGGCGTAAGAACACGACTACCCAACCCAATTGAAGAGATAGTCCTCACGGTGCTCTTCCAACAAGCCATCAGACAACCAGACTCGCTACGAGACCGGGAGGCCTCCCAGGTAGTAGCCGATAGCCTCTCCAATTACCAATTACGGCGTAAAGACCGCATCAAGACAAATATTCACATAATTCGGCACCACGGACGCGTGTTGTCTCTGCAATACACTCAATGACTTACTAGTAAATAGTAAAATGTACAAATTTTTGTCAAAAATGACGGGAAAATTCAAGTGTGAAGAGTTTCTCTGCGAGTGTGGGTGGGGGACACAGCAGGACACAGCTGGGCTCACGGAAGGGACCGGTCGTGCGATGAGGGGCCACAATGGGGAGGAATTGGAGCTGCAGGAGGGTAGGCGAGAGGCAGGAAGGGAGGGAGCGCCTCCGTCGGGATTAAATCCTCACGAAAGGAGCCGCCAAATCGATAGCAGACAAAAGGAAAAGGTACGCAGATGAACGCAGCAGCAGGACACATCAAGGGAGGGGCGCGGCGATTGCCAAGAGGCGAATGCCCTCGCTCGGCGAGCAGCAGTCAGGGTTCGTCCGCACCACCACCAGCCACGCCACAAAGTATAGCCACACACCCCTTTCTGGGGACCGGCCATCCTATAAAATTAAACATTAGCGCTTGGCGCTCGTAAAGGTTTATCAGCCTCCTCCTCTGCCCCTCTTCCTCCCCTCCCCGACGATCATGGGGTGCGTATAGTTTCCACGCCGATGCCGCGCCTCACCGCACCGCCGTCCATTTTTACAAGCCTTTTTATACGCCGGGTCTGGCTGGCCACACCACCGCTCGGCCCCCGGTACGGCCTTTCACACGGCGCGCGGTGCCATTCGGCCGCACACGGCCTGAACACCACCGCCCCCCTTCCCCGAGCTAAATGCTCACGCCCGCAGGAGATCAGAAGCCCCCCTCCGCCCCTCTCGCCGTCGTCGTCGTGTCGCTAGTGGTGTAGCAGTATCGCACCGTGAAAAGGAATCTCTCGGCGACGTAAAGCGGAGTTATAGGCGCCTTTAGGCTTTACCGTCCTTTCAATAAAAGGAAGGGTGGCTCGCCCCGGCTCATCGGGCAGGGCTGCAGACCTATGGCTCTACTGCATAGAGGTTCCCACTAAGAAAAAAAATAAAATTGAGGAGCACATCTACGCTTGTCGCGCCAAATGTCAAGTCACAGGTTCAACGGGACTTAATTTTTTTTTTTAAAGTGTAGTCTGCAAGTACCCACATTGAGAAAAAAAATCTGTCCCAGCACTATACGTTAAGTCCCCAGATCGACGTTTTTTCGTTGCACTATACGTCTAGCGCCGGGCGCTAAACGTAGCATCTCAGGCACAGAAAATTTAGAGCACAGCACTCAAACCAATGGCAGGTCACTACCTCATTTTCAGCTGGGACAAAAGTCGGGAGCATAAGCCGTACGTTTAGTGCCCGGACAGAAATATTTTTCTCAGTGCAAGTATCCCCACAACCGACGAAAAAAGAAACACTCTTCCCTTCACCTTTTTCTTTCGAGTGCCCAAGAGAATGACAAAAAGTTACCACGCAGAGGCGCGCGCGCGCGGCCTTGGCGGAGACGCGGAGCGTGTTAGACTGACAGAGACGGACAACGAGCCGCTCGCTCTCCCTCTCAAACAAATTCTTGGGCCGCAGACACACAATGAGGTGGCCGTCGTCGTCCTGAGGTGGGCGGGGGCCACCCTCAGCCTCAGCCCATACAAAGGCTGCAGCAATGCGTGGCGGCCTAGGGACGCGAGCGGGCGGCCTTTTTGCTCTCCTCTCTGTTCTATCTCCTTGGCCGCGACCGGCGCTTGCCAGGACGTCATATCGAGAAACTGCGGTGCAAGGTGGAACAGTATCGTGAAGTATGGTGATTGCGAAGAAGAATCCACGTTTCGATGGGACTAGAACAGTGATCGAAACACTATCACCTAGAGAAAAAAGACAATTGGGTACGAAAACCATCGTATACAGTGAGGGGCAAAATGCGTTTTACCACATAATCACCTATTGGACAGCAGAACCATACTTTTGATTTCTAAAACCTTGTGAATGTTTCATCAACGATAAACTCCAGCTAATCAATGAAATTCCAGTTCTACAACTTTTCATTGGTCTGGGTGATAGGGGCACAAAGGTGTTAAGCATTTTCTCCCTCCTCCCCCTGACGCTCCGCTGGTGTGCTTTCTTCGCAGCGTCGACAGGCGTTGTTTAATACACGAGCTAACTCCAAATCCACAGTGAGCGTGCAGCGCGCGGCGCCTGCGAGGCAGGCGACTGTTGTCTGCGCAACACGTCCGCCGCGCCCTGCCCGCCCCGCACACACGCCCCGCCACACCACGCCGACAAACTTTTCAAAATTAAATTCGCAAAATTAAACACACACACACACACACACACGCGCGCGCGGGCAGAGCAGCAGCAGCTGGCCGGCTGTTCGTCGCTGTGCAAATCGTGCTCCTCCCGGCGTGCGAAATGTGTGGCTCCGTGTTATTACGACGCGTTGGGATGGACAAAAACCAGAAGCCGAACAGCAGCAGAGCGAAGGAGGCAGCGGCGGCCGGGGCTCGGGCGAGTGGTAGAGCAGTCTGATCGACAACAACTCGAGAGAAAAAGTACGGGGCGGCTAGCGATCGCCTCTTCAGACTTGGGGGCTGCGGGCGGGCTCTCCCTTCTACTCCACGGCCGGGGCCAAATCGTGAATGGATTTCTAATCCCGACCGGGCGATACCGCGCCGCCGGCCCCCGCACCGGCCGACCCCACAACAGGCCAGGGGCCCCGGCCAGAGGAGGCCTTAAGCTCATTACGATAAACGCGAGTGTACTTACCGGAGGCTGACTTAGCGAAACGCAAGCAAGCGCAAGCGGAGGGGCTTATCTTAAGTCTCCAACTGCCGCGCGGGGGGGAGGGGGG